>NC_081184.1:58084096-58321891 GCF_029867415.1 Vicia villosa | reverse complement strand
CTTTCAAATCTTATTTCCACTCAAATTTTCCTTTTGTACGGAATCACATCATTCCCCAACGTCTATATCCTTCTTTTCACTCTATAAATACCTCTCATTTTTTCATAAAAATCTCACATCAAATTCTAATTCATCTCTCAAATTTCTACTTCATAATCCATCCTTTCTTCTTCCCCGACAAAATGGCGAAGCGGTGGGAAACGTGTTTTCTTATGGTCATCACCATTGCTACGGTGATCATGTCTTTCTTCTGTCTACATAGCCCGGAACACTGTGGACCTGGGATGCTTATGCTCCCAATCATCTACATGTTACTATTTGTAGCATGGGTTATCAATCGTCATTCTTAAAATTTGCCGTATTTCTTATTTCTTAAATGTACCGTTTATTCGTACTGTTCAATATAGTATGTAATATTTGTACTGTCAGTATTAAATGTTGTACTATTTGTCATAATATTGCTTAATTACTCAGATAATATTTTGTGTGTTTTCTGCCAGTCAAATATTCATTTTTCTGTGCATTAAATGATTTTCAGGGTTATTATCGGTAATTTTGCCCGCATACAGTAAATATTAGTTATTTATTATGTCTGTGTTTTTTTTTTAACAAGTCATGTAAATAAACTTTCATTTTTCACATAAAACAAAAACAAAAACAACAAAAAAGAAAATTAACTTTGACTGTTGATTTTTCACTCTAACTGCTACGTCAATACCTGAAACAGTCAGTTGACAGCCAAACTGCTGGCAGTACAATTCTCAGTGTTTTGTACCATCAATCAAATCAATATTTTGCAATTCATAATTCCAAGATTTTTGTTCTAGAAGTCTTCTGAATATCACGCGATTAGCAGAGACTCAACACTGCACAAAAATCAGGTACGCTTAACTGTCTCCTACACAAACAGTCCCTGACTAGGGTTTTCTTGTTTTTACAGGAGAAACGAGTTTTTGAGACCTCAAATGGATTTCATGCACATCCATATATATCAAAGTACCATCATACAAATTTTCAAACTTCAATTCACTCAGACGCACCGTCAGCAGCTCAAACAGTCAACAGACGACCCGTTTGACCAAAAAGTCAACAGACAGTCAAAAATGATTTTTTTTGTCAAAGTCCATATTTTGTCAAAGGATTCATCATTTGATCATTGGATGATCATAATTCATCAAGGAAAGATCAAAAATCAACAAGACCCTAAGATTCAAAATTAGGGTTTTTGCCTGAAAAGTCAACTCAACTTTGACTGATCATAACTCTCTCATCCTTCATCCAAAAAACTCAAACCAAAGCTCATATTGAAGGAAATTCAATTATCTTTCAAATGCAATTGATCCCATGGTCATTGCATTCACCATTTGAAAAATATGACCAAAGACATTACAGGTAATTTTCAAAGTCAACAAAAAGACACTTTTTTCAAAAGGACACACAAGGAGCATAAAGAATCATTTTGACATGAGACCAAAGAAATTGGTTAGAGGACTCTTTGAGGTTTCCAAAAAGTGCAAGAACTCCTTCATATGACAAAAATTGAGGGATTTACACCTTGTTGAAGTTGGCTAAATTTTGGAAAATGCATAAAACCAACATTGCTCAAAAATGCATTTTTTCCAAATGGGGCCAAGTTTTCATGGTTCAAACATCATTACCATAATATTATGGGCCTCCCACGACCAAGACAAGGCCCACTCTATTTTTTATTCATTTTTGGTTTAATTTTATCACATATAAGATTAAATTAAAAAAGAAAAATGGATGGATAAAGAATAGCTTACAAACCAAGCATGACTCATCAAGAGAATCGTTCAACTCTGCCCCAAGCCAAGTACAAACAGAAGGAGGGTGGAAAATCAAGCCATGGTGGCTTAAATGCAAAGCTACTCATGTTGAAAAAGTCAAGATTCCACAAAGCTAATGAATGCTTCTTAGCTTCACTTCCAAGCAGCTCCAAGGCCTATAAAAGAGCTATCATACTTCAGCAATCGAGGAGACACGAGTTCATAGCCAGTAGAATGCTTGTAACATATTTGTAACAACTTGAATTTTTCAAAGAAATCTAAAATTCGAATTTTAATTTCTAGCTTGTTTCAGTTCAAACTAAACACTTAAATACAATCCTCAATCATCATTGAACATATCCCAATCAGTTTCAAGCCTTGAAGCACTTAGAATCATCCATTATACCTCACGGTTTGTTCAAACTAAAACCAACTTATATCTCATAACACACGCATATCTAGCAAGATGTAGATATATATTTGAACTTAGTGTGGTGTGTAGATCGTTTCTGGAAGTTTAATTGAGCTTTGGATGCTTGTATACGAATCTACCATTTTAGGGTTTTCCAGCTCAAATTTAGGGTTTTTAGTTAGAGCCAAAATCAGAACAAATTAAGAGCATGGTTGAATTCAGTGGAACAAGACGAATCGAATGGACATATCGCGCCAAATTTCTTTTCAGGTTTACCCCTATTCGCTATTTTGCAGGTCTGAAGCTCATCAATTACAGCGCTTTTTTTATAAAAGCGCTATTAAAGGTCCTGGCGAGAGGTTGAAGACAATGAGGTGTCCTCACCTCATTGGACAGCACGCGCGCGTTTTTTTTAAATTAACCTTTGGTTTCAGTGTTTGCAGGCGTGACATAAGTGGTGGACCCTCACAATCTGAGCCATCAGATCTCATTTATTAATTCATCCAACGCATCAGAATGAAGCCCTATACCATGGACTTTATTTAAATACCACACTGGATCATTAATTATATATTTCTATTTTTATTTTAATTTCTTTGCAAAATTAATTAAAAATAGTTTCAAAAATCCAAAAATACACAAAAAATATTTTTAAGTTTCTAAAATAATATTTTATTTTCTGAAATAAAAATATTTTATTTTTCTTCATAATTTCAATATTTTGCATAATTAATTAGTATATATTTATATATTTGCTTTTTAATTATTCTAACCAATCAAAAAATCATTAAAAAATTGTTCTTTATATAAAATATTGTTTATATACTATAGACTAATTTTGTACATATTTTGAATAATTTTCTCTTTAAGTTTTAATTATTTGTATAATTATTTGTATAATTATGTATTAATTAGCTTAATCAATTTCAAATCAATTTCAAAAATTCCAAAAAAATTAGTTTTGTTTTAAAATTAATTGACAAATATTTTGTACATATTTTAAACTTAATTTCTAGGTTTAAATCTATTTTCATCTTTTTTCTTCATTTTAATTTAATTAATCATGCATTAATTATAATTAAAATCAATCATAAAAAAATCCAAAAACATGCCTTTTATTTTTCATGCAATTTAAATTCCTAGATAAATGTATAGGATGTCAAATTCATGTAAATAGGCTAGTTTACATTTCCTGCACAATCGATGTAATAGCGTAGACTAACTTTCCGCACTTTACATTTCCGCATTTTAATTTCCAGCAAATATAAACTGCGTGTATGTCAAAGATAAAATTGAACCGTTAGATCACTAACTTCAAAGATAAAATATCTGAATCCAAACACAATCACACTTGCACCTCTTAAGGTAATCCCTTCTCATTCTTTCCAAAATCAAAGTCAAAATTCTACTGTTTCGAGTACAAAATCGAACCTTTTGTTTGTATCCGGTGAAAGGATAGATTTTTAAAGGAAATAGGATAAAGACCTTACAACTCAGGGTAGACCTCCTAGTTTGCTTGCTCAAATCAAAACAAACAAAATTCTCATACACTGTTGTTTTTCAAAACAAAACTTTCCAAAAAGACAATATTTTGTATACATCCAAACACGGATCATTACAAAGTTAACGTTCTTTTCAAAACATATTTCGAAAGATAAACAAACATTTTGTATACATCCGCACAAGGATCATTACAAATTCAATTTACAAAGGTATTTGAAACCACATATGAGCATTCTAAAGCAATTGAAAAGTGATCGAAAAACAAGTGAGCTAAGCAAACTTAAGAGCCCATGGATAACCATGGATACAAAGGGTGCTAACACCTTCCCTTTGTATAACCTACCCCCTTACCCAGAATTTCTTAAAGGTCTTTTTTCTGTTTCTTTTATAAACCTTTCCTTAATTGGATAAAATAAAAGGTCGGTGGCGACTCTGTGAATTTTCAAAAAATGTGAAAGCATAAGCGATAAAAAAGAGTCAGTTCACGTATCTCTCCCGCTCAGAGGTATGGCCCGAAAAACGGAGGTCCACAGAACTGGCGACTCTGCTGGGGAGTCACTTTCAAAAAACAAAATGTTTTCTAAAGGGGTTACCTTAAGAGAATAGATTACTTCGATGTTTTCAATTGTTTGACTTGATTGCTCTATTTTTCAAAGGTTTGTTTGGGTATTTTGCTTGTGTGGAAGATTCTAACCCGAATCTCGAGATACCTTAAGTATATGACAATAGACCAAGGAAACTGTACGGCATGTACCGATACGGTTGATCTGGTAGTCATCGTTAGTGCGATACTTAGGTTTATACTGATGTCCCTTGAAAACGATCAAGGAGTATATTAGGCTTCCGAAATGTCATTAAACACTAATTTGTCTTAGAACCTTTTTAGTTGAACTTGACTTATGGCCTATTAAGTGGCTAGCTTTGAGATGTTACTTCCAAGGATCATAGAACCCGAATACTATTCTAGGACAGGTTTTAACCAACTCAACTTCAGTGGGGAGGGTATCACCTATCAGCTCCATGCAAGCCTTTAAACCTAAGGCTATTGTTTGATTTGTTTTTGTGTGCCACATGTTTGCATCATAAGCATATCATTTTCTCACAAAACACTTCAAGGAATAAAGAGTTTACCTTTGTTTTTGCAGGTAATGGCTCCCGCCACCCAAGATTACATCCGAATCAACATCTCAACGGTACCATCTGAACTAAAAGACTTAGTGTCAGAATTCCCCAGGAATGTTCAATTCACCGAAAGGCATGGTCACTTACTCCATTTGGTTACCTCAAAATTTGAAGAAGACATGATACGGGTCCTGTTCCAGTTCTTTGACCCTGAACATCATTGCTTTACCTTTCCTGATTACCAGTTGGTACCCACTTTGGAAGAATTCTCTGAACTAATTGGATTGCCTATTCGAAATCAATTACCTTTCACTGGTTTAGAAAGGATTCCAAAACCTGAAGTCATTGCTGCTACTTTACATCTGCGAAAATCAGAAATCGAGTCCAATTGGGAAACAAAGAGTGGAGTTAAGGGTTTGCTTGCCAAGTTCTTATTGGAAAAGGCTCGACTACTGCTAGAAAACAAAAGTTATCCAGCTTTTGAGGAGGTTATGGCCCTTTTGATCTATGGGTTGGTTTTATTCCCAAATCCCGACCAGTTCATAAGTGTACACATCATCAACCTTTTCCTAATCCGTAACCCGGTACCAACATTGCTGGGAGACATTCTACATTCTCTACACACTCGTACCATGAAGAAACGAGGAACTCTCATGTGCTGTATACCACTACTAGCTAGGTGGTTTACATTTCATCTTCCCCGATCAGTGTTGAGAAATGAACAAAGAATGCAATGGTCTCGCAGGATTATGTCTTTGTCTCATTCAGATATCCGGTGGAACAACTTCTTTCAAAGAGACATTACTATCATTGATCATTGTGGAGAGTACCCTAATGTGCCACTCCTTGGCATCAAAGGAGGCATCACTTACAATCCCTCTTTAGCTCTACGCCAATTCGGATATGCAAGGAGCAACGGTCCTCATGACATGATTATCCGTGGCATTGTGTTTGATTACGAGAATGATTCTCATAGACACCGACGAAGGTTCATACATGCATGGGACAGTGTCTATAGAATAGAAAGCAAAACTTTGGGGCAATGGAATTCTATCCCTATGGAACCTTACCTCAGATGGGTCCGCACTCATGCTCAGAAACTCATTATGCCATATCCCGCTATCCTACCTGTGACTATTGAGCCAAAGGTCGAAGGAGACGAACCCCAAGTTATTCTACACCCGGATATGCCAACTGACCTAGAAGAGTTGCAAAAATCTTGGGTTCAACTAAAAGAGGAAAGAGACACCTTCAAAGCACACTGTCAGGACTATGAGAGAAGGATATTGGAGCTCACCGGACAGCTTCAAGAAGAACAGCAGATCAACACATTCCTGGGGGCAAAGAGAAAGCGTCCATGGGAGACCTGAAGGATCATTTATTTTTTTTCTGTCTTGTAAGCCCAAATGAGGCAAAGAAAAAAAGAGAATAAATTGATTAACTAATGTTTGTTTCTTCTTTAACAAATCTAAACTCTAAGATCCTTGAAAACATTGCACACACATTTCATTTCATGCATTGCATATACATTTCATACATTGCATTCATATACATTGCATATACATTTCATTCATATACATTGCATCCAGTCATACACATTGCGTAACAGGTTCACATGACGGATTTCTCATCTCCTCGCTGTTTATTTCAGTCAGAAGAGATGGAATCTGAGACAAGCATCAAGAATCTCGAAGAACAGAATGCCCAAGTTCAAGTGGCAATTCTGGAACTGGCAAAGGGGCAACAAGAACTGAAAGCCCTGATAATCAAGAAGAAAAAGAAGCCCAAAGGATCTGTAGGCTTGAGTCATCTGAAAAGGAAGATCAAAATCCCAGTCAAAAAGTTCAAAAAGCCACCGATCCCTGAAACAGTCGGTGATGGTGAACAAGAAGACAATCAAAGCAACTAGGGTTCTGCTAAACCCTCTCTCTCTTCAAATGAAGAAGATGATCATTCTGGGGACGAACCGGATGATGACAAATACCAACAGCTGGAAGACCGTATGAAAGCTATGGAGACACAAAAAGTACCTGGTTTAGATTTCAATGATCTGGGGCTCATCTCGGATGTTGTTATCCCTCCAAAATTCAAAGTTCTTGTCTTTGCAAAATATGATGGAGTTTCTTGCCCGAAACTACATCTGAGATCCTATGTGAGGAAGATACAACCTCATACAACAAATAACAAATTGTGGATTCACTTCTTCCAAGAAAGTCTGTCGGGTACACAACTCGAGTGGTACTACCAGCTGGAAAATACCAAGGTTCATACTTGGGAAGAATTAGCTGCTGCTTTTTACAAACAGTACCAATACAATGCTGATCTTGCGCCAACCTGTACTCAACTAAGGGGCGTGTCTATGGGACCAAAAGAAAGTTTCAAAGGATATGCACAAAAGTGGAGAGATATGGCTGGAAGGGTTCAACCACCCTTATCTGATCGCGAACTAGTCGACATGTTCATGGGCACTTTAACTGGCCCTTTCTATAGCCATTTGCTGGGAAGCTCATCATCAGGTTTCACTGACCTGATACTGACCGGAGAACGTGTCGAAAGTGGCATTCAAAATGGAAAAATTCAAATAGGTTCCTCCTCTGGTACTACAAAAAGGCCCATCAGCGGGAGAATTGAGGTCAATGCAACACAAATTCAGAAAAGTTGCAAAAGTGAGCAGCATCAATCTGTAGGGGCAGTTCTGATCTCCGCATCTGCACCTCAAAAAGATCAACAGCCAAAATATACGCATCGACCAGATGCACCAAGAAGAAATTTCACCAGAATAAACATGCCAATCTCTCAGGCATTGCAGCACTTGCTAAAAGCAGATCTGATCACATTAAAAGGTCCTCCAAAGAATGTCAACACTTCCTCTCCGAATTATCGCCCTGATGCGACATGTGCCTATCACTCAAAATGTCCAGGACATGACGCAGATCACTGCTGGGCCTTGAAAAATAAAATACAAGATATGATAGATGCTGGGGAAATTGAGTTCGATCCTCCAGAAACTCCAAATGTCATCACTGCACCTATGCCCAAGCATGACAAAACTGTTAACGCTATCCTGGACACTGTTTACATTTATGATGTGAACGAATTATCAACTCCAGTCGGCGAAGTCAAAGGAAAGCTAATCCAAGCTGGTTACTTTCCAGGGCGTGACCCCGTCTGCTTTTATTGCTCATACCTGCCCAATGGTTGTGAAAATCTGAGGATGGGAATTCAAAATTGGATGGATCGCCGTATCATTATGTTTGAGAGGCTCCCTTCTATGGACGTGCTGTGCGAAGTCTTTGCAAACGGGATGAGAATAGAGGATGCCTCAGTGATCTCCAGCTTACCATTCAAAATCTCTGCCAAGGCTCCATTCAAAATTTCTGCTACACTCAAAGTGGCATCAGTAGTCATTGCTAGTCCAACTCCATTTCCATACTCCTCAGACAAAGCTGTCCCATGGGGATACGACACTAATGTTTATGTTCATGGAGTTAAGCAGGGTACCTCAACTGAAGAGGCCGCAAAGTTAACTACTCCAACTGTGGGTAATATTGTGGGTACCAGCAAGATCACGAGAAGTGGAAGAATCTTTTCACCAGAAATTTCTCCAAATGTTGCTGCTGGTCCAGTCCGAGTCCCAGTTCCTAATCAAGATGACAGCGCTCGAGGCAAAGAGCCACAAGTTGAACAAGTTCAAACCCCGGTGGAGATCACTACTGAGGATCCATCAAAGCAAGAAATGGAGGAAATATTGAAAATCATCTGCAAGAGTGATTACAATATTGTTGAGCAACTAGGGCACACCGCTTCAAAAATCTCAATGCTATCTCTGCTAAAATATTCAGAAGCTCATGCCAAAGCTCTGATGAAGTTCCTTAAAGCTGCGCATGTGCCTCAAGAGATCTCAGTCGACCAATTTGAGAATTGTGTTGCCAATCTAACCGTGAACAATGGTCTCGGTTTCTCTGATGTGGATCTAACCCCTGCTGGAAAAAATCACAACAAAGCCCTACATATCTCCATTGAATGTAAGGGCACCACTCTATCTCATGTGCTAGTAGATAACGGTTCTTCTTTGAACGTGTTACCGAAAACAGTACTAGAAAAGCTTGACTTCGAAGGAATTGTGTTACAACCAAGTGATGTTGTGGTAAGAGCCTTTGACGGGTCAACAAGAACGGTATACGGAAAAGTGAATCTCCCAATCAGAGTGGGTTCTCAAATATTCGATTCTATCTTTTAAGTAATGGAAATTCACCCAGCCTACTCCTGTTTACTTGGACGCCCTTGGATACATGGGGCAAACGCAGTAACTTCTACCCTGCATCAGAAGTTAAAATATCCAGTAAAAGGAAAGATTGTCACAGTCTATGGCGAAGAGGAATATGTGGTTAGTCACCTAAGCAATTCCAAATATGTTGAGTTGGAGGACGAATTCATCGAAACTCCATGCCAATCATTTGAGGTGGTCTCCCCATATGTCTCTACCACCAAGCATATTCCTGCTACTCCAACTACAACTATGGCTTCTCTCAAAGATGCCAAAGCCATGATTGAACAGGGTGATTGCACAGTATGGGGACAACTTCCCGATATACCCTACAAGTCTGACAAGCTAGGCCTGGGCTATGATAGTGAAGATCAAAAGAATGATCAAGGTCCTCGTTCTGGAGGATTAATGTCACACTTCGTCAGCCAAGAAGTAAACGCTATTGAAGATGAAGGAGTGTTCTTGAACCATATCATTCAGCCATATCCAGATGAGATTCCACTCATTTCCATGGGAATGTGGGATGCTGTGGGAGAACCAAGTGACAGGTATAATTATCAGTATACCGCACCTCAGGATTCTTATATTGCTATGGAAGACATTACCCCGACTGGATGGGGTGATCAAATTGAAAATGACGAAAGTTTCACAAGTCCCGTCACTGAGCAATATCAAAATCCACCCAAAGAAGTATGGGACACGCTAGGAGAACCCAGCGGCAAATATGACTATATGGTGAAATATTCCGCTCCTCCGAGCTCACAAATTGCTATGAAGGACATTGTCCCAACTGGATGGGATGAACATTACGATGACAATTTCACTTTTGAAGAAGCCAGGGAAATACCAAATAACGAGGGTTACTTTCTGTCAGCATACACTCCTCATCAGGATGCACAATTCTCTATTCAAAACATCATCCCGACTGCATGGGACGGCCTTATTGAGCATCTTGCTCAGCCAGCAGAGATATCTCAGCCTGGGCTCTCGTATCCAGCAGAGTATATCACTTATCCCGAAGGATCACCGACTCATTTTCCCACTAATGAAATCAATGCTGTGGAAGATGAAGAAGACAACTGCAACTGGAACAGCTGGATACTCCCTGCTCACAACAGTGGATTGAACAACTGGAAAGCTGAGGATGTGATCTCCTTTGACCAGGAGTAAATGCCATTTCCTGTTTTCTTTGTGTATATTATGCAAAGATAAAAATGGTTCCTGAACAATCGAACCATGAGCCTGAAAGCCGTGTGCCTTGCCCAAAGCACACTGGCCCTTCTATAAGGGCTTATCATATCATGATCATGTGCATTCAATAAAATCATGGGACGCTTGCATATTTAAATTTTGTGATCCTTTTTCTTTCTTTCTTCGCTTTCAAATAGCTATGGTTTTTCTTCACACACACTCACATAACTAACATGCAGATTCACATACACTCTAGATCCAGTCAACAACGATTCTGCTATTGCCCGTCATGACTTTGAAAGTCCGATCTACCAAACTGAGGACGAAAGTGAGGAAGATTGTGAAGTGCCAAGAGAAATTGCAAGGCTGCTAGAACAAGAAGACAAGGCCATACAGCCTCACGAGGAGCCAATTGAGGTCATCAACTTGGGCAGCAACGAAGAAAAGAAAGAAGTCAAAATAGGGGCTAATTTAGAACACAGCATCAAGCAAAGACTGATTCAAATGCTGCGAGACTACGTCGTGATATTCGCCTGGTCCTATGAAGATATGCCAGGCCTTGACACGGACATTGTAGTTCATCGCCTGCCAATCAAAGAAGGTAGCATTCCAGTCAAACAGAAACTACGAAGGAGTAGGCCTGATATGTCAAAAAAGATCAAAGACGAGGTTGAAAAACAGTTCAATGCCAGATTCCTAAAAGTTGTAAGTTATCCTCCTTGGATAGCTAACATCGTGCCTGTACCTAAAAAAGACGGGAAAGTCAGAATGTGCGTGGACTACAGAGATCTGAACCGGGCAAGCCCCAAAGATGATTTCCCTTTACCACACATCGATGTACTGGTTGACAATACCGCACAATGCAAGGTATTCTCCTTTATGGACGGATTCTCAGGGTACAATCAAATCAAGATGGCACCCGAAGACATGGAAAAAACAACCTTCACAACACCCTAGGGAACCTTTTGTTACAAAGTAATTCCCTTTGGTCTGAAAAACGCAGGAGCAACCTATCAACGTGCAATGGTAGCGCTATTTCATGATATGATTCATCAAGAAATAGAGGTGTATGTCGATGACATGATTGCAAAATCCAACACCGAGGAAGAACATCTGGGTCATTTACACAAGTTGTTTGACAGACTCAAGAAATACAAGTTGCGACTGAACCCAAATAAGTGTACCTTTGGAGTAAGATCCGGCAAACTCTTAGGTTTCATCGTCAGCAGCAAAGGTATTGAGGTTGATCCCGCCAAGGTTAAAGCCATTCAAGAAATGCCTATACCTCGTACCGAGAAACAAGTCAGAGGATTCTTGGGACGTCTAAATTACATCGCCCGATTTATTGCCCACATGACTACTACTTTTGTGCCGATCTTCAAACTGTTGAAGAAAGATCAAGTGGAAAGGTGGAATGACAAATGCCAGTTAGCCTTTGACAAAATCAAAGAATATCTCCAAAAACCTCCAATCTTGTTGCCACCTGTGGAAGGCAGACCTCTGATAATGTACCTAACTGTGTTAGAAGACTCAATGGGGTGTGTACTAGGACAACATGACGAATCCGGCCGAAAGGAGCACGCAATCTACTATCTTAGCAAAAAGTTTACCGATTGTGAAACAAGATACTCACTACTCGAAAAAACTTGTTGTGCCTTAGCTTGGGTGGCTCGCCGACTAAGACAGTACATGCTAAATCACACCACTTTCCTAATCTCCAAGATGGATCCCATCAAATACGTGTTCGAAAAACCTGCTCTCTCTGGAAGAATAGCGAGATGGCAAATGATCTTAACAGAATATGACATTCAATACACTTCACAAAAAGCAATCAAAGGAAGTGTGGTAGCTGATCATCTGGCTCATCAAGCAGTGGATGATTATCAAGCATTGAACTTTGACTTCCCAGACGAAGACATTATGCTAGTCAATGACTACAAACAACCAGGACCAGAAGAAGGACCCGAGCCAGGATCCCGGTGGACTATGGTTTTTGACGGAGCTTCTAATGCACTTGGCAATGGCATCGGAGCTGTGATCATTTCCCCCCGCAGGAGGTCATACACCATTCACTGCCAGGTTATGCTTCAATTGCACTAACAATATAGCCGAATACGAAGTATGTATTCTGGGTCTTAAAGCTGCAATCGATCTAAGAATCAAATTCCTGGAAGTCTACGGAGACTCGGCCTTGGTAATCTACCAAGTCAAAGGGGAATGGGACACAAAGCACCCGAATCTAATTCCTTACAAAGAATATGTGCTGAGTTTGATTCTTTACTTCGAAGAAATCACTTTCGAACACATCCCACGCGAGGAAAATCAACTAGCTGATGCTTTAGCTACCATGTCATCCATGTTCAAAGTCAGGTGGGACAACGAGGCGCCTATGATCACCATTTACAAGCAAGATGAACCATCCTATTGCAATGAGATCAATACCGAGGGAACAGAAGAAAAACCATGGTTCCATGAAGTAAAAAGATATCTCGAAGCTCAGGAGTACCCTGAAGGGGCATCCATTAACGACAGAAAGTTTCTAAGGAGATTTGCTGCCAAATTCTTTCTGAGCAATGGAACCTTGTACAAACGCAACCTTGACTCGACTTTACTTCGCTGTGTAAACAAGAAGGAAGCAGAACAGATCATGAAAGAAATACACAATGGTGCCTTCGGTACTCATTCCAGTGGACATACAATGTCTAAAAAGATCCTGAGAGCAGGTTATTACTGGTCTACCATGGAAACAGACTGCCATCATCACTCCCGAACATGTCACAAATGCCAGATATACGCTGACAAAGTACATGTACCTCCAGTTCCATTAAGCATCCTGACGGCTCCTTGGCCTTTTGCAATGTGGGGTATTGATATGATTGGATAAATCAAACCTACTGCCTCCAACGGACATCGCTTTATCCTGGTCGCTATTGACTACTTCACAAAGTGGGTAGAAGCAGCTTCATTTGCTTCTGTTACCAAGAATGTGGTGGCTCGGTTCATCAAATACAATCTCATTTGTCGGTACGGCATCCCTGAACGGATTATCACGGACAATGGCACAAATCTAAACAACAGAATAATTACTGAACTTTGCACACAGTTCAAGATCAAACATCATAATTCTTCTCCATATCGACCAAAGATGAACGGCGCGGTGGAAGCTGCCAACAAGAACATCAAGAAAATCATACAAAAAATGACAGTAACCTACAAAGACTGGCATGAGATGTTACCTTTTGCTCTTCATGGTTATCGCACATTTGCGCGTACTTCAACAGGGGCAACTCAATTCTCCTTAGTCTATGGTATGAAGGCAATTCTTCCAATTGAAATTCAGATTCCTTCCCTAAGGATTATGAAAGAAGCCAATCTAGACGAAGACGATTGGATTCAAACACGGTTGGACCAGATAAACTTGATTGATGAGAAAAGGCTCGCAGCTATTTGTCATGGTCAGCTATACCAAAAGCGTATGATCAAAGCCTTCAACAAAAAAGTCAAAAGTCAAGCATACCAAACTGGTGGCTTGGTTGTCAAACGCATCATCTTACCACAAGGTGATCCCAGAGGCAAATGGACTCCCACCTACGAGGGACCATTCATAATCAAGAAAATACTCTCCGGCGGCGCCATGTTGCTTACCACCATGGATGGCGAGGATTTCCCACACCCTGTGAATGCTGACATAGTCAAAAAATACTTCGCTTAAAAAGAAAAAAAACAGCTCGCTAAGTTGAAAACCTGAAAGGGCAACTTAGGCAAAAAAATGAGCGTCTCGGTGGATTGAAAACCCGAAAGGGCGGTCCAGGCAAAAATTAGAGACTAAACAAATACTATCCCGGTAGGCTGAAAACCTGAAAGGGCAGCCTAGGCAAAAGTTAGGGAATGAAGCATACAACTTTGTTCCATTCAGCTGCCTACTCACCATCAAGATTCAACACCTCAAAGACACCGATCAGTCCAATCACTTTCTTCCAACAAGTGAGGGATGAGATGCTCGAAGACAGATTGGCAATAGCAGAATTGAAACTTGACTGGATTGTTTTCACATAGCTATTTATCTTTATAAATATTTTCCAAAACTTTATGAGAGTTTCCTACTTCTAGGATTGTTGTCTCCCTGTGCTAATCAGCCTATCATGGCTCTTTTTCAAAAATCAATGCAGCTTAGGCTCAAAAATCACTATTTTCACTTTTTCTGTTTTAAATACGTAAACGTCCCAATGATAATTCTGAATGAACATGTGCATTTGAATATGATTGATGTTTACCAGGAAAAACAGGAATAGCATTCAGGAAATGTCCCAATTATCTGGACATCATTCCATCAGAAGAAAATCCCCAAGAGAAGCGCATTTCTCAGCAAATTCCTCAAAAAGATTTTCTCTTCAAAAGAAGTCTTATCCCCCAGCAAGGTTGTTCCAGATTACTATCTTCAGAAGGTGTGATCCCCGCACCCGGACTTGGTCAGATAATGCATCGGAGGATTATGCATCTTTCTCATTCCCATTTGAAAGGGCATCAGAACTTCCAGCTACCTTTCATTCCCAAGCGGTAGTCAAAGATCTTTCAACAGAGTACCATGGTTCTCAAAGAATTTCCCCAGCCGAGGGTACTCAAACAAGACAAAAGATCATCAACAATCACAATATAGTCATATCCAGATGACTGACGGAAATTTATTTTCCCAAATAGAAGCTTGACATCATATTCATACATCACACATTCATATATTCATATATCACACATTCATATTCATACATCACACATTCATATTCACATTCACACATCATACATCATACATCATACATCATACATCATGCATCATGCGCATATTCATACGCATATTCATACACAAAATAACATGCCTATTTCTCCTTTAGCTCACATTACATGCATCATAAACATTGCATATCGCTAACTTGATTTTTTCAGGTAGACAGATATCTTCAACAAAGATATTCTCAATCACATGCAGTGTTCACCTGAACTCCATGAACGGTTCTCACAGATATAATCAAGCCGAAGATTCATTCTGATCACTTATCAACTCAAAAACAAGCATCACAGTTCTAAGTTGATACCTCAGACGGTTCCAAAACGATCTAACATCGCAGATCTAAAGTTGATACCTCAGACGGTTCCAGAACGATCTAACATTGCAGATCTAAAAGTTGATACCTCAGACGGTTCCAGAACAATCTAACATTGCAGATCTAAAGTTGATACCTCAGACGCTTCCAGAACGATCTAACATTGAAGACCTAAAGTCGATACCTCAGACGGTTCAAGAACGATCTAACATCGAAGATCTAAAGTTGATACCTCAGACGGTTCAAGAACGATCTAACATCGAAGATCTAAAGTCGATACCTCAGACGGTTCAAGAATGATCTAACATCGCAGATCTAAAAGTTGATACCTCAGACGGTTCCAGAATGACCTAACATTGTCGATACCTCAGACGGTTCCAGAACGATCTAACATCACAGATCTAAGTCGATACCTCAGACGGTTCCAGAATGATCTAACATCGCAGATCTAAAGTTGACACCTCAGACGGTTCCAGAACGATCTAACATCGCAGATCTAAAGTTGATACCTCAGACGGTTCCAGAACGATCTAACATTGAAGATCTAAAGTCGATACCTCAGACGGTTCCAGAACGATCTAACATCAAAGATCTAAAGCTGATACCTCAGACGGTTCCAGAACGATCTAACATCGAAGGTATAAAGTCGATACCTCAGACGGTTCCAGAACGATCTAGCATCGAAGATCTAAAGCTGATACCTCAGACGGTTCCAGAGCGATCTAACATCGAAGATCTAAAGCTGATACCTCAGACGGTTCCAGAACGATCTAGCATCGAAGATCTAAAGTCGATACCTCAGACGGTTCAAGAACGATCTAACATCGAAGATCTAAAGTTGATACCTCAGACGGTTCAAGAATGATCTAACATCAAAGATCTAAAGCTGATACCTCAGACGGTTCCACAATGATCAACTTTCAAAATCTAAAGCAGAAAAAACTTTGGACAAGTTCCGTAGCAATCATCCTCCTAGACTTAAAGCGGTAACCTTGGACGGTTCCGAAACAGTCAACACAAAGACTTTCAAATCCTTCATCAAGATATAATCAATGGATTCATTCTGATGAACAAACCCTCAACACATTTTCCAGGTGGCATCTGAAAGCCCATCTCAGGTAATGTTTCAATCTGCCAACAACATTTCGCAGACGACATTCAAATGCAACTTCCAACATCTCTTCTGATCAAGGTAAGTGCAAATTTTCAGGGCATCTAAATATTCAATCATCTTCTACCTTCAGATTTCAGACAATCTCTTAAGGTTTAAGAAGATTGAATAGGGGCAACTGTTATACCCCAAAATTTGCCCGCATCTTTTTTCAAGAAAACTCCTATCTGAAAATTAAGAGTCTCATATAATCATGGATTTTTATTTCAACAAATATCCTGACATATGAAATACTTAGTTTTTAGAATTTTTCTTATACAGTAATTTGGCTTGCAGTTGAATGTATTCTTACGCAAACGCCAAATACTGTTTATTACTTCACACATGCTATTTATTTATTTACAGATAAATAGTACTGACACAATTGGTACAGAGTTAAATCTTTTTGCAGGCGCAGAATCAGTAAACTCAGACTGTACTGGTAACAAGTAGATTATTATTATCTTTTGTTTCCCACTAATTTTTGTACTATATTCCATTATTTTCAAAAATCTTTTCAAATCTCTTTTTCAAAAATCAAATCCTAACTTTATTCTCTACATCTCTCTTTTTCCCAACACTATCATACACTTTCTTTCAAATCTTATTTCCACTCAAATTTTCCTTTTGTACGGAATCACATCATTCCCCAACGTCTCTATCCTTCTTTCCACTCTATAAATACCTCTCATTTTTTCATAAAAATCTCACATCAAATTCTAATTCATCTCTCAAATTTCTACTTCATAAACCATCCTTTCTTCTTCCCCGACAAAATGGCGAAGCGGTGGGAAACGTGTTTTCTTATGGTCATCACCATTGCTACGGTGATCATGTCTTTCTTCTGTCTACATAGCCCGGAACACTGTGGACCTGGGATGCTTATGCTCCCAATCATCTACATGTTACTATTTGTAGCATGGGTTATCAATCGTCATTCTTAAAATTTGCCGTATTTCTTATTTCTTAAATGTACCGTTTATTCGTACTGTTCAATATAGTATGTAATATTTGTACTGTCAGTATTAAATGTTGTACTATTTGTCATAATATTGCTTAATTACTCAGATAATATTTTGTGTGTTTTCTGCCAGTCAAATATTCATTTTTCTGTGCATTAAATGATTTTCAGGGTTATTATCGGTAATTTTTCCCGCATACAGTAAATATTAGTTATTTATTATGTCTGTGTTTTTTTTTTAACAAGTCATGTAAATAAACTTTCATTTTTCACATAAAACAAAAACAAAAACAACAAAAAAGAAAATTAACTTTGACTGTTGATTTTTCACTCTAACTGCTACGTCAATACCTGAAACAGTCAGTTGACAGCCAAACTGCTGGCAGTACAATTCTCAGTGTTTTGTACCATCAATCAAATCAATATTTTGCAATTCATAATTCCAAGATTTTTGTTCTAGAAGTCTTCTGAATATCACGCGATTAGCAGAGACTCAACACTGCACAAAAATCAGGTACGCTTAACTGTCTCCTACACAAACAGTCCCTGACTAGGGTTTTCTTGTTTTTACAGGAGAAACGAGTTTTTGAGACCTCAAATGGATTTCATGCACATCCATATATATCAAAGTACCATCATACAAATTTTCAAACTTCAATTCACTCAGACGCACCGTCAGCAGCTCAAACAGTCAACAGACGACCCGTTTGACCAAAAAGTCAACAGACAGTCAAAAATGATTTTTTTTGTCAAAGTCCATATTTTGTCAAAGGATTCATCATTTGATCATTGGATGATCATAATTCATCAAGGAAAGATCAAAAATCAACAAGACCCTAAGATTCAAAATTAGGGTTTTTGCCTGAAAAGTCAACTCAACTTTGACTGATCATAACTCTCTCATCCTTCATCCAAAAAACTCAAACCAAAGCTCATATTGAAGGAAATTCAATTATCTTTCAAATGCAATTGATCCCATGGTCATTGCATTCACCATTTGAAAAATATGACCAAAGACATTACAGGTAATTTTCAAAGTCAACAAAAAGACACTTTTTTCAAAAGGACACACAAGGAGCATAAAGAATCATTTTGACATGAGACCAAAGAAATTGGTTAGAGGACTCTTTGAGGTTTCCAAAAAGTGCAAGAACTCCTTCATATGACAAAAATTGAGGGATTTACACCTTGTTGAAGTTGGCTAAATTTTGGAAAATGCATAAAACCAACATTGCTCAAAAATGCATTTTTTCCAAATGGGGCCAAGTTTTCATGGTTCAAACATCATTACCATAATATTATGGGCCTCCCACGACCAAGACAAGGCCCACTCTATTTTTTATTCATTTTTGGTTTAATTTTATCACATATAAGATTAAATTAAAAAAGAAAAATGGATGGATAAAGAATAGCTTACAAACCAAGCATGACTCATCAAGAGAATCGTTCAACTCTGCCCCAAGCCAAGTACAAACAGAAGGAGGGTGGAAAATCAAGCCATGGTGGCTTAAATGCAAAGCTACTCATGTTGAAAAAGTCAAGATTCCACAAAGCTAATGAATGCTTCTTAGCTTCACTTCCAAGCAGCTCCAAGGCCTATAAAAGAGCTATCATACTTCAGCAATCGAGGAGACACGAGTTCATAGCCAGTAGAATGCTTGTAACATATTTGTAACAACTTGAATTTTTCAAAGAAATCTAAAATTCGAATTTTAATTTCTAGCTTGTTTCAGTTCAAACTAAACACTTAAATACAATCCTCAATCATCATTGAACATATCCCAATCAGTTTCAAGCCTTGAAGCACTTAGAATCATCCATTATACCTCACGGTTTGTTCAAACTAAAACCAACTTATATCTCATAACACACGCATATCTAGCAAGATGTAGATATATATTTGAACTTAGTGTGGTGTGTAGATCGTTTCTGGAAGTTTAATTGAGCTTTGGATGCTTGTATACGAATCTACCATTTTAGGGTTTTCCAGCTCAAATTTAGGGTTTTTAGTTAGAGCCAAAATCAGAACAAATTAAGAGCATGGTTGAATTCAGTGGAACAAGACGAATCGAATGGACATATCGCGCCAAATTTCTTTTCAGGTTTACCCTTATTCGCTATTTTGCAGGTCTGAAGCTCATCAATTACAACGCTTTTTTTATAAAAGCGCTATTAAAGGTCCTGGCGAGAGGTTGAAGACGATGAGGTGTCCTCACCTCATTGGACAGCACGCGCGCGTTTTTTTTTAAATTAACCTTTGGTTTCAGTGTTTGCAGGCGTGTCATAAGTGGTGGACCCTCATAATCTGAGCCATCAGATCTCATTTATTAATTCATCCAACGCATCAGAATGAAGCCCTATACCATGGACTTTATTTAAATACCACACTGGATCATTAATTATATATTTCTATTTTTATTTTAATTTCTTTGCAAAATTAATTAAAAATAGTTTCAAAAATCCAAAAAATACACAAAAAATATTTTTAAGTATCTAAAATAATATTTTATTTTCTGAAATAAAAATATTTTATTTTTCTTCATAATTTCAATATTTTGCATAATTAATTAGTATATATTTATATATTTATATATTTGCTTTTTAATTATTCTAACCAATCAAAAAATCATAAAAAAATTGTTCTTTATATAAAATATTGTTTATATACTATAGACTTCCAAAAAAATTAGTTTTGTTTTAAAATTAATTGACAAATATTTTGTACATATTTTAAACTTAATTTCTAGGTTTAAATCTATTTTCATCTTTTTTCTTCATTTTAATTTAATTAATCATGCATTAATTATAATTAAAATCAATCATAAAAAAATCCAAAAACATGCCTTTTATTTTTCTTGCAATTTAAATTCCTAGATAAATGTATAGGATGTCAAATTCATGTAAATAGGCTAGTTTACATTTCCTGCACAATCGATGTAATAGCGTAGATTTACTTTCCGCACTTTACATTTCCGCATTTTAATTTCCAGCAAATATAAACTGCGTGTATGTCAAAGATAAAATTGAACCGTTAGATCACTAACTTCAAAGATAAAATATCTGAAGCCAAACACAATCACACTTGCACCTCTTAAGGTAATCCCTTCTCATTCTTTTCAAAATCAAAGTCAAAATTCTACTGTTTCGAGTACAAAATCGAACCTTTTGTTTGTATCCGGTGAAAGGATAGATTTTTAAAGGAAATAGGATAAAGACCTTACAACTCAGGGTAGACCTCCTAGTTTGCTTGCTCAAATCAAAACAAACAAAATTCTCATACACTGTTGTTTTTCAAAACAAAACTTTCCAAAAAGACAATATTTTGTATACATCCAAACACGGATCATTACAAAGTTAACGTTCTTTTCAAAACATCTTTCGAAAGATAAACAAACATTTTGTATACATCCGCACAAGGATCATTACAAATTCAATTTACAAAGGTATTTGAAACCACATATGAGCATTCTAAAGCAATTGAAAAGTGATCGAAAAACAAGTGAGCTAAGCAAACTTAAGAGCCCATGGATAACCATGGATACAAAGGGTGCTAACACCTTCCCTTTGTATAACCTACCCCCTTACCCAGAATTTCTTAAAGGTCTTTTTTCTGTTTCTTTTATAAACCTTTCCTTAATTGGATAAAATAAAAGGTCGGTGGCGACTCTGTGAATTTTCAAAAAATGCGAAAGCATAAGCGATAAAAAAGAGTCAGTTCACGTGTCTCTCCGCTCAGAGGTATGGCCCGAAAAACGGAGGTCCATAAATAGGATTAGGTATAGAGAAGGTATTTTGTGGTTCAGAAGGAAGTGGTTGTGTAGAAGATAGAGGAACAGAAGGAGGAGGTGTAAAGACATGCCTTGTAACTGATGCAGAAGGAGCATTTGCTGATCTGGGAGTACGAAACGAATCTCTGATCTTCTACTGCCTGTATTCAGGAGAGTTCACCTTGTCAGGATCATAGGTGACCCTCAACTTCTTGGCTTGCTTGGCCTCATCTTCTCGAGCCTTTCTTTTTAGCCTAGCCTGTTATTTCTTCTAATCCTTCTTCTGAAGATCAACTTTGGACAGAAGTACTCTTCCACGGATCCAAGCAGGATCAACTTCTGATTGCTTCCGAACAGAATCTTCCAAGTGATGCTTGACAGCCTTGTGAAGTTCTCGATGGAACAATTTGGCAAAACCTTCAACAGCAACTCTCCTTGACAGAATGTCAGGAAAGCTTGTACCAACAGAAGATATCGTCTGGATGAGATCAAGTCTGAACAAATCCACACCGTTGAAGACGGGACCTTGAACCACTCCAAGAAATTGGGACGCATCAAGGGTTCTGATGGAATCCAGCAGATTGCTTTCAGTCAGAATATCAGATATCATTATGGCGAAAGGAATAGTGTTCCTTGGAATATGAGGGTACTTCGCCCTTTCATCTTCTCTTGATTCAAAAATAGAAGTCTTTAGATTCTCAAACAGAATATGAGAGATGTTGAGTTCTATCTTTCTGCCAATGCAGAAGAGAGTGTACTTGTGATCCAGACTGATGTTGGCGGAGGGTGAGAACATCTTCTTTCTGTGGTGAAGAGAACCTAGAATAATCTCAGCCCATACTTGATAAAACGGCCTCAAAGTGCCCGTTTTATGAGAGTCAGCTCCGAAGGCAAGAGAGATTTTATTTTCAACTTGATACCAGTTAACCGTTCCAGATTGTATAGCTTCCTGATGAGCTTTTCAGTAATAAACACTTCATGCCCTAGCACGAAGGAAATGATAGCAGTTGGGGTAACCGTTGCATGTACCTAGAAGTCCTTCACATGTTCAGAATAAATTGGTCCAACCAATCTATCAAGATATTTCGACCATCCTTGCTCCAATATTCTGACGTCACACAGAAAACCATTTGCTCTAAGGTTGTTGAAGTCCACAGCAGATTCACAAAGAACTTCCAGTTCGTCAGTAGGAATCATGCATGTTTTCAAAGGAGCATACCCATATTTGCGTAGAAGAATCTGTGTAGAAGTGAGTCTTTCTACTGGGCTTGAAGAACTTGAAGATGAATACATGATGATTATTCTTTGAGATCAAATCAGAAACTAGGGTTTAACGGAAACAAATGCAGAGAGAGATACACAAATGGAGAGAGAGTGAAAAGAATGAAATGAAGATGAAGTGGGTTATTTAAACGGTTTGAAAAAGAAATTAAAAATAAAGAAAAAAGAAAACTGTTTTAAATGAATTGATTTCAAGAAAAAAGACATTAATGAGCATTTAATGAGAAATGACATTAGGAGAGATAATGTGACAAAGTGAAATGATTTGAACAGTTACCTAGGGCGACGTCTCCTCAACTGCACGCATGCTTCTCCAAAAATAAAGAACACGTGTTTATTTTCTGGAAAGACTGGTGACAGCTGTTTTGCTTTAAAAGAGCTTCTGAATCAACTTAGATAATGAAACGTTAGAAATAACAGAATCAGAATTTCTAATTGATTAATATCAGAACTTCTTATGACTGCATAGTCCTAACACATTTCAGAAGATACTCATACAGAGATCTTCTCATCTTCTCATTCTGGGAACAAATCCATACTGATATTCTTCATAATGAACTTAAACCTATCTTCAGCCAGGGGTTTTGTAAAGATATCAGCCCATTGATGGTCTGTATCTACAAAGTTTAAAGAGATAACACCCTTTTGAACATAGTCCCTTATGAAATGATGTTTAATCTCAATATGTTTAGCTTTGGAATGTAAGATAGGATTCTTAGATAAACATATAGCAGAAGTATTATCACAGAAAATAGGAATGTTACTCTCATATATCTGATAATCTTCTAGCTGACTCTTTATCCAGAGCATTTGTGTGCTACAACCAGCAGCAGCAACATATTCTTCTTCTGTTGTTTAAAGAGCTATTGTAGCTTGCTTCTTGCTGTACCAGGAGATCAGATGACTTCCAAGAAATTAACAACTTCCAGAAGTGCTCTTCCTTTCAATTCTGTCTCCAGCATAGACAGCATCACAGAATCCTACTAAGTTGTATTCTTTAGATCTTCTGTAGACTAAGCCAACGTTAGTAGTACCTTTCAGATACCTCAGAATTCTCTTAACAGCAGTTAAGTGAGATTCTCTAGGATCTGATTGGAATCTAGCACACAATCAAACACTGAAGAGAATGTCAGGTCTAGAAGCAGTTAAGTATAGGAGAGATCCAATCATACATCTGTACAACTTCTGATCTACCTTCTTACTTACCTCATCCTTACCTAGGACGCATGTTGGATGCATAGGAGTTTTGGCTTCTTTGCTTTCAGAAAGATTAAACTTCTTCAGAAGTTCTTTCACATACTTTGTTTGATGAACATAGGTTCCATCAAAAGTTTGGTTGATTTGAATCCCAAGGAAATACTTGAGTTCTCCCATCATACTCATTTCAAATTCAGCCTGGCCACTGGTGCAAAGGTTTTTGTATAGTCAATCCCTTCTTGCTGACTATATCCCTGAGCCACCAGTCTGGCTTTGTTTCTTACCACTTCTCCCTTTTCACTAAGCTTGTTTCTGAACACCCACTTAGTACCAATGATGTTGAATCCTTTTGGTCTAGGAACCAAATCCCATACGTCATTCCTTGTAAACTGATTTAGTTCTTCTTGCATGGCAATTATCCAATCTGGATCTTCTAGAGCTTGATCAACAGAAGTTGGCTCTATCAAAGAAACAAGACCTAATTGACAGTCTGCATTGTTCTTAAGGAATGCTCTTATTCTGATGGGATCATCTTTCTTTCCAAGGATTACATCTTCTGAGTGAGCTGATGAAAGTCTAGATGATCTTCTGACAGTTGGTTCTTCAGAAATCCTGAGATTCTCTAAAGATGCAGCAACTTGATCTTCTGATCCATTGCTTATGAGACTTTCAGCTTCTGGAGTTTTGCTTCTTGGTTCTGATGCTTCTGATATGACAATATCTATATCTGCAAAATTCTCAAACTGCTTTTGTTTTTCAAGACCAAGCTTATCATCAAACCTGATATTGATTGATTCTTCTACAACCCATGTTTCAGTATTGTATATTCTGTAGCCTTTAGAGCGTTCAGAATATCCAAGGAGAAAACATTTTTGTGCCTTAGAATCAAACTTACCAAGATGATCTTTAGTATTCAAAATAAAACACACACATCCAAAAGGATGAAAATATGAAATGTTGGGCTTTCTGTTCTTCCACAATTCATAAGGAGTCTTATTTAGAATAGGTCTTATAGAGATTCTATTCTGAATATAAAACACATTTTTTATTACTTCTGCCTAGAAGTGCTTAGCCATATTGGTCTCATTGATCATGGTTCTGGCTATTTCTTGCAGAGTCCTATTCTTTCGCTCTACAACTCCATTTTGCTGTGGAGTTCTAGGACAAGAGAAATCATGGGCAATACCATTTTCTTTGAAGAACTCCTCAAAGAATCTGTTCTCAAATTCGCCACCATGATCACTTCTGACCTTTATGATTTTACACTCCTTCTCAGATTGGATCTGAGTGCAGAATTCAAAGAACACTGAATGAGACTCATCCTTGTGTTTTAAGAACTTTACCCATGTCCAGCGGCTATAATCATCTACGATGACTAATCCATATTTCTTCCCTCTGATGGATGCTGTTTTGACTGATCCAAACAGATCAATATGCAGAAGTTCTAACGACCTTGAGGAAAAGACAACATTCTTAGATTTGAATGCAGGTTTGGAGAACTTTCCCTTCTGACATGCTTCACAAAGAGCATCTGATTTATGTTTCAGATTTGGGAGTCCTCTGACCAGATTTAGTTTGTTAATTTGAGAAATCTTTCTCAAACTAGCAAGTTCTAATCTTCTGTGCCAGACCCATTGCTCTTCAGAAACAGACATAAGGCAAGTCACCTTCTGCTTCTCAAGATCTGAAAGATCAATCTTATAGATATTGTTCTTTCTCTTGCCTGTAAATAGGATCGAGCTATCCTTGTGACTTACAGCCTTGCAAGACTTTTGATTGAAGATTATATCATAACCATTGTCACTTAATTGACTTATGGACAATAAGTCATGCGTTAATCCTTCTACAAGAAGTACATTAGTTATGGAATGAGAGTTACCAAAACTTATGGTTCCAGAGCCAATGATCTTTCCCTTCTGATCTCCTCCAAACTTGACTTCTCCACCTGGTTTAAGCACCAGGTCTTGGAATGTAGACCTTCTTCCCGTCATGTGTCGCGAGCACCCAGAGTCTAGGTACCATGACATTTTGTGCTTTGTCCTCTTTGCAGCTAAGGAAATCTGCAACAAAAATTATCTCCTCCTTAGGTACCCACAATTTCTTGGGTCCTTTCTTGTTAGTTTTCCTCAAGTTCTGATTGAACTTGGGTTTAGCATAATAGTTAACAGGAGGAACAACATGATATTCTTTAGGTTTGACAACATGATACTTCTTAGGTTGTGTCACATGCTTCTTGGTGTGTACAGTGTTAAAACTATGTGCATGTGAAGTGAGCCTAATATCATGTGCATAGCCATATTTGAACTGATCATACAAAGGCTTGTATGTGATTTTCATATCATCAACATGTTCAAATTTATGTGAGGTATCACCCTCATAGCCAAAGCCAAACCTTCTGTTTCCAGAAACACCATATATCATAGAAGCAAGATGACTTCTGCCAATACTTCTAGATAAAAACTTTCCGAAGCTCGAGTCATATTCTTTCAGAATATGATTTAGACTAGGAATGGATTTTTCTGAATCAGAAGGAGATCCACTATCTTTGGATAGATTTAAAACTTTTCCCTTCAGTTCAAAATTCTCCGATTCCAACTTCTTAGTTTCAGATTCAAATTGCTTTTTCAGCTTTTTGTATTTGATACTAAGGTGAGCCTTGAGTTCCAGAAGTTCAGTCAAGCTGGGAACTAACTCATCTCTTGATAGTTCAGAAAATACCTCTTCAGAATCTGATTCTGATGTAGATTCTGATCCATCATCCATTGTGGCCATCAGTGCAAAGTTGGCTTGCTCTCCTTCAGAGTCTGATTCAGATTCAGATTCAGAATCATCCCATGTTGCCATAAGACCTTTCTCCTTATGAAACTTCTTCTT
This sequence comes from Vicia villosa, assembly GCF_029867415.1. Classification (NCBI taxonomy): domain Eukaryota; kingdom Viridiplantae; phylum Streptophyta; class Magnoliopsida; order Fabales; family Fabaceae; genus Vicia; species Vicia villosa. The sequence continues at coordinate 58,295,283 of NC_081184.1, read as the reverse complement.
GGGATTCTCCTTCTGAAGTTTTGGACATTCATTCTTGAAGTGTCCAGGCTCATTGCACTCATAGCAGACAACATTCTTCTTGTCAGATCTTCTGCCACCAGAAGATTCTCCTCGTTCAAATTTCTTTGAACCCCTGAAGCTCTTGAACTTCCTTTGCTTGCTCTTCCAAAGCTGGTTTACCCTTCTGGAGATCATGGACAGTTCATCTTCTTCTTCTGATTCTGATTCCTCAGAATCTACTTCTTCGGCCTGAAAAGCGTTAGTGCATTTTTTTAAATTAGATTTTAATGCAATAGACTTACCTTTCTTTTGGGGCTCGTTTGCATCCAGCTCTATTTCATGGCTTCTCAAGGCACTAATTAGATCTTCCAAAGAAACCTCATTCAGATTATTTGCAATCTTGAATGCAGTCACCATTGGACCCCATCTTCTGGGTAAGCTTCTGATGATCTTCTTTACATGCAGTTAGCGTTTGAAATCTTGAGAACATCTCAATCCAGCAGTTAGCGTTTGAAATCTGGAGAACATCTTCTCAATATCTTCATCATTCTCCATCTTGAAGGCTTAATACTTCTGGATTAGAGCAAGAGCTTTAGTCTCCTTGACTTGAGCATTTCCCTCATGGTTCATTTTCAATGACTCATATATATCATAGGCAGTTTCCCTGTTAGATATCTTCTCATACTCAGCATGAGAGATAGCATTCAGCAAAACAGTCATACATTTATGATGATTCTTGAAAAGCTTCTTTTGATCATCATTCATTTCTTGTCTGGTAAGCCTTACGCTTGAAGGTTTTACTGGATGTTTGTAACCATTCATCAGAAGATCCCATAGTTCACCATCTAGACCAAGGAAGTAACTTTCCAGTTTATCTTTCCAGTATTCAAAGTTTTCACCATCAAATACCGGTGGTCTAGTGTAACCATTGTTACCATTGTATTGCTCAACAGAGCCAGATGTAGATGTAGTTGTTAGAATTTCACCAGACATCTTTTACTGAAGCATTTTTCTCTTCCTGAATCTTTTCTAAACACGGTTAAGTGCTTGCACCTTAGAACCGGCGCTCTGATACCAATTGAAGGATAGAAAAACACTTAGAAAGGGAGGGGTTTGAATAAGTGTAGCTTTAAAACTAGTAAGATAAAAACAATTTGCACAATGATTTTTATCCTGGTTCGTTGTTAACTAAACTACTCCAGTCCACCCCCTTGGAGTGATTTACCTCACCTGAGGATTTAATCCACTAATCACATTTGATTACAATGGTTTTCCACTTAGAGACTCTCTAAGTCTTCTAGAGTATCCTGATCACAACCTGATCACTCTAGGAACAAACTGCTTAGACAACTGCTAAGACTTTCTAGAGTATACTGATCAACACCCTGATCACTCTAGTCCTTTACAAATTAATGTAAACAAATTCTAAGAGTATTACAATGCTTCTAAAAATCTATAATCACAACTGTGATATTTCTCTTAAAGTTTAAGTTTAATCTCACTAATATATTACAACAGCAATGTAGTGAGTTTGATGATGAAGTTTGAGAGCTTTTAAATTTGATAGCATATGTGCAAGTTGGTTCAGAGTTCGTAACTTCGTAACCTTGCTTCTCATCAGAACTTCATATTTATAGGCACTTGAGAAGATGACCGTTGGGAGCATTTAATGCTTTGCGTAATCCGTACAGCATTGCATTTAATGTTCCACTCTTTTGTCAACTACCTCGAGCCTTGTTTTCGCTGTGTCTACTGACGTTGCCTTTAATAGCTTCTAACATTCCTTTTGTCAGTCAGCGTAGCCTGCCAGCTAGTACTTGCTTCTGATCTGATGTTTGTGTATACAACGTTTGAATATCATCAGAGTCAAACAGCTTGGTGCAGAGCATCTTCTTGTCTTCTGACCTTGAAGTGCTTATGAGCGTGATACCATGAGAACTTCAGTGCTTCTGCTTCTGAACTCAAGTTCTTCTGATGCTTCCATAGACCCATGTTCTGATTCTGCTTGACCATCTTCTGATGTCTTGCCAGACCATGTTCTGATGTTGCATGCTGAACCTTCTGAGTCAGTGCTTCTTGCGCTGACTTTGTGCATACTCTTTGTATAGTTCCTGAAACGGAAATTGCATAGTATTAGAGTACCACATTATCTCATACAAAATTCATATCCTTGTTATCATCAAAACTAAGAATATTGATCAAAACAAATCTTGTTCTAACAAGAAATACTTCCGCTAAAGAGATACAAGTCAAAACATTAGAGGTCTTTTGAAAAGTCAACCAAAAGTCATTTTTTTCAAAGGACACATATTGAGCATCAAGAAAGATTTTGACATGGGACCAAAAATTCTGGTTAGAGGACTCTTCAAGCTTCCTAAAAAGTCCAAGAACACTTAAAAATGTTAAAATATGAAGAAATGGAAAGGTGCACAATTTCACCAATTTTCAAGGGTGTGCATGAAGAGAAAAAAGCCCAAAACACAAAAACTTTTCAAATGGGCTTGCATTCTTTTCGTCTAATCTTTATCTTAAGCCCATGCACGTCCCAAAAAAGTATCTTTCTATTTTATTATTATTTTTATCGATTATTTTATGGTTTTTATTCATTTAAATCATAATTTAATTATATAAAATAGTAAATTAAATGGAAGATATGATTTAGCTTTGATTCTAAGCCAAATATCAATCAAATATCCTCATCCAATCATCCAAATTTCGTTCACATGGCTTGAGGTGCAAGAAAGATCAAATTTTGGAAGTTTTGATTTAAAAATTCAATCAAATATTTGGTGATCAATACAAGATATTTTGATGTGCTTTTTTTTCAAGCAACCTCTCATATATATATACTTCACCATCAGACTTAAATCACACGCTTGGACAAACCCTAAGGCTGCCAAAAACGAAACCCTAATTCTTCTCTTTTTTTGTCAAAAAGTGCAAACACGGTTTCATACATACAGCCTATTCCAAGCTCTCTCAATCATTCATTCATCTTTAACAGGTATTGTAGGGTAAGATTGAATCAAAAGCCATGGTCCTAAGCTCTTAAATCGTGACATACAACATACATGTTTTTACGGTTTTCTTCATACACTTGCATCTCTGTTTTTACTTTGTTTCGATTGCTACTAACAATTGCAATGAGTTCCTGGGTACCCATAGAGCAGGTCTGAAGCATCGAGAGCAAGCTTCCATGGCTGAAGGATGAAACACCATGGCTAGGGCTTACGAAAGCAAAGCTTTCGTTTTCATATCTACGAGCATTTTAAGACCAAACCGACTTCACCATCGTGTTCATAATGATTCATTTACTGGATCTGGGTCCTATTCGATCTTTGATAACGTGTATTTTGTTAGTTTTGAATTATGTAGGATCTGCTACAAAATATGTGTAGCCAAAAGCGAAACAAATTCGTAGCAAATTTTTTAGAAGATGATGAATAGTGTCAGGACTTTTTGACCACAACGCGTTGTCCATTGATTGGCTAGTCAATTCGTCAGACTCTCTCTCCATGTTTCCAGCTCACGCGATTGGGCCACGCAAAAAACCAGGGACCCACTTCTGACTTATCCTTTCAAATTGCAAATTATATTTTATTTTCTGTATTTATTTAATCGCGGGTAATTGAATAGCATATAAACATCATGGTAAAGCTGGGAATGTGAGCAATGCATTTATCATAGTGTCTTGGGTTCGAACCCCTTCTATGACGCACCATTAATCATCACCGTCAGATGTCCAGCCACGCAGGATCCAAGGGCCCTGGAATGATACTCCACAATGGACCTTTCAAGAGGCATCTCACATGATCAGTACCCGGTTTTATTGCTCTTTTATTTATTTTATAAATTAGTTATCATCAATTTGTTTTTAAATAAATTAGGACAAATTAATTAAATTAGGTTTTTATTTTAATTTAGGTTTAATAATTTTAACTAATTGTAGATTTAATAATTAATCTTAGGTTAATGATTTAATTTAGGTTTTTTCTAGATTAGTAATTAGTTAATTTAGGTTTAATTGATTAATCAATTTAAGATTAGTAATTTAATCGGTAGACTTAGGCTAATTTAATCAGATTAGGATTTAGGTTTTATTAGATCAATTGGTATAATTTTTAACCTTGATCAAAACTGTAGGCTAGGTTTTAGGCTTTTACCCTTAAGTTTTTTTTAGCCTTAAGGCTTTTTAACCAAGATTTTCTTAAACTGCATTTTTTTATTCGCAAATTCTATTCTCATGTCCCACTCCAGTGTATGTCGCATGCCTTTAATTTTGTTTTATTTAATTTCCACCTTTATTTAATTTTTGTTTTTATTTAATTTCTGCCTTTATTTAATTTCTGCCTTTATTTAATTATTTATTTTCAGCCATTTCAATTCTAGAAATCAATGTATAGGTTGCTAGGGTTTTTTTTGTAATAGTTAGGGTTTATTTTCGCGCTCCATTCCTCCTCTATTATGTAATTGCCCCAAAGCCTTGTAATAGTTGTAGGTTTATTTTCTGCCTTTTAATTTCTGCACAATATAACTGCGCGGTTAGTAAAATAGGGAGTGACAACTAATAATTGAACGTAGCTCATAAACCGCAAAGATAAATATTCGAACTGAACTCACGTGATTGATGCACACACACACCTTTAAGGTTATCCCTCGTGTTGCCTGTTGCCTATAATTATACTAAAAAATAGTCAAGTCCCACGGATGTAGGGATATCTTAGCACATGCTGCCTATGAATTCAAATCATCATAGTCCCTCAGAATAAAAGATCATAGTCCCTTCGAGTTGCCTACGAATAAAATGATCTCGTCCCTCGATGTTGCCTCGATAAATGATGATAGTCCCTTCAAATGCTAACGTATCCTTACTGTTGCCTTAATGACTATTATATCCTTCCCTTAGACTACCTGCCCTCTTTATGGTAGGGACAGTCTTGTGGCGAATGATTATTCTCGATGACCCTTCGATGACCCTTCAACATCCAATTGAAAGACTTCCTGCCCTCTCATGGTATGGATAGATCCCTTCACCCGAAAGACTCAAAGAACAAGAAAGACAATCTTAGGGTAGATGTTCTTAAATGCTTGCTCATACATTCAAAATTCAAAATGCTTTTCACACCTCTCTTTTCAAATACTTTCAAAACAAGGCTACGCTTATTTACAAGCTAAAGTCCTTAACGAAGTTTTTTTACTATTCACACACGACACTTTTCAAACAGTTCAAACAAAGTGAGCTAAGAAATTAAGAGCCCATGGATTACCATGGATTCAAAGGGTGCTTTACACCTTCCCTTTGTATAAATTACCCCCCGAACTCAAAATATTTCAAAGGTCTTTCCTGTTCTTTTTGCCTTTCCAATTGGATAAAATAAAAGTCGGTGGCGACTCTTGCTTACCGCGACATTTCTAAAAGTCAGTTCACCGTATTACAGAATTGGCGACTCTGCTGGGGATGCTTTCGATTTAAAAGATGGGTTACCTTAAAGTGTAGGATTCACTTTAATGTTTTCAATTTTTTGTATTGTTTGCTTTATATTTGTGGGCCTGTTTGGGTTTACTTGTGTGGAAGATATGGTGGCCATCGTTAGTGTGACACATTGGTTTATCCTGGTGTTCCTTGGGATCCGACTTGAGGAAACACTTGGCAGCTGCGTGGTGTCAGTAATCACTAATTCGCCCTTATAATGTTAGTTGAACTTGACTTTGGCCTATTAGAAAGTAGTGAGATGGCTGGCTTTGGTTCCGACTGAAGTTGGTTGATACTCGAAGTTACACTCATATGGATTGGACTTTCAGTACATTTTCGATCGCTGATTCGATTGCTGAAATGAAATAAGTGCCTTCGAGAAAGGTCAATGATATGAGCCCCCTAGAACCTGATCTTTATCTAGGACAGGTTGAACCAACTAAACTTCAATGGGGAGGGTACTTACCTACAGACATCATGCAAGCCTTTAAACCTAAGGACACTTGTGTGACTTGCTTGTGTGTGCTACTAACCCTTTAGTTTCCTTGAAGGTCTTGTTATAGGACTTGTTTGTCCTTACTATCTTACGCTTTGCCTGATGCATTGCATCCGCATAACATCATGCCATCATGACATCATAACATCACATGTTAACTAACCCTTTCAAGGATCTTAGGAATTTAGGGCGTACAGTTTCATGTGCTCTCATCAAAGACTGGAGTCTTAATCAAGGGGCAAGGGGATTTATTTTCCTCTGGCCATCCGTCTTCCAAATCAGAGACATTGTACCTATCAAGGGGCAAGAGGATTTATTTTCCTCTGGCCATATACTTTCAAATTCAAAGGTATCCTGAATCAGAGGCTATGATCAACTCGATATGGTGAGCTCGATTCCCATAGAAGAACGTCCAAGAATCAGAATTCTTCAGACGAAGATGCGACCAAATCATTTTCTAATGTTGCTAACTAAATTCCTTAAAGATCCTTAAAAACATTGCATCTGTATTCATAGCATCGCATAGCAGGTTTCTTACAATAGGTCTCTCATCCTTCCTCGTTGTTTATTTCAACATCATGGATCTCGAGCAATCAGTCAAAGACCTTCAAGCTCAGAACACCCAGTTCCAAGCTTTGATTCTAAACTTGTCCAAGGGGCAAGACGAGTTGAAAACTCTTCTGACCAAGAAAGAGAAAAAGACTAGAAGATTCGTGGGTGTCTTTAACATGGGAAGAAGATTCTGAGGACCACTCAAGAAAGCGGAAGAAGTCAAGGTTTCCGAAGAGGATGATGATGAATAAAAGGACGATGCTAGTGTCAAAACTGATGCGAAAAGCAACCCTGATTCTATCAAGCCCTTTGAGAAAGAAGAGGACTACTACTATGAGGACGAATATCCTGATGACAAATACAAGCTGCTGGAAGAACGTATGAAAGCCATGGAAGTTCAGAAGGTACCTGGGCTAGATTTTGAGGAACTAGGACTCATCCCTGGGGTTATTATCCCTCCAAAGTTCAAAAACCCAACCTTTGCAAAGTATGACGTAGTCTCTTGTCCCAAGATGCATCTGAAATCCTATGTGAGGAAAATTCAGCCTCACACTGCTGACAAAATGCTATGGATCCACTTTTTCCAAGAGATCTTATCTAGAACTCAAATCGAATGGTACTATGAACTGGATAGTGCCAACATTCATACATGGGAAATGCATTGCCATACCCCAAAATTTGCCCATCCCATTTCTCCTTTCAAACTCATACTAAAGTGCAATGCTCAAAGACACCTCCTCCTACACAATGATTCAAGGAATTAGGGTTTTGATTTCTCTGAAGAAAACCAATGAATCAAAGGCTTCTAAAAGTCAACTGTGGTCAAAGTTCAGTCAAAACTCTTGTTTTTTTGTCAACAACCTTACTTTGAAGTATCATTCATCATTTGATCAAGGATTGATCATGATTCATCATGAAAATATCAGAAATCAACAAAACCAAAAGTTTCTAAATTAGGGTTTTCATAGGAGAAAGTCAACTGAACTTTGACCCGTCATAACTCCTACATGGAACATCATAAATTCTCATCCAAAGCTCATTTTGAAGGAAATTGAACTCTCTACAACTTTTTCTCTCACAAGCCAAGTCCAAAAATGCTTCATTTGAGAGATACGAACCAAACGATTATAGGTCCTTTTTGAAAGTCAACCAAAAAAATTTTTTGTCAATGCCAATATCATCAAGATAAAATCTTCAAATGAAAACGAGCTTCCAAAGTGGCTTGTAGAAGACATCTTGAGGTTTCCAAAAAGTCCTAGAACTCCTCCATATCTTAAAAATTGAGGGAGATATGCCTTGTCAAAGATTGGACAATTTCAAAGGGAAAAATGTGAAATAAAAGGCCTAAAAATAAGTTTCTTTGCAAATAGGCCCATGTTTTTAAGATCCAATCTTTGCCCTCATGGTATTTAGGGCCCCCTATCCAGTGCCACGAATTTTTGGTTTAATATTCATATTTTTATTGAATTTAATTCATGGAAAATATAATATAAATCAAATAATGAGAACAATATTTAGAGGTTTTGTTTTGATTCTATTTCCACTTGATTCTAATCATCAATTATACCCCATAATCATTCAAAATTCGTGCAAATTGGAATGGGAGAGATTGAATCAAATATTGGCCAATTTTAGAAAGATTTGAATAAAATTTCCATCAAATGCCAATCTCTTGATTCAATAAGATTGGATTCAGTTTTGTTGCCCTAATTCCACATCTTATATATATACAAGCGATTCAGATTGGAAGGGAGGAGGAATTGACAAGGATTGGCAGCCTTGGAAGCCCTAAACGAGTTCCTTCAAATTCAAGAAAAAGTCAAAGTCATTCTCAGAGTTGGAGGAGGATTCAAAGCGTTTTAAGCATCCCAATCGATCCCTGGGCGTTTCCTGAAGCTAATCCAATCATCCTCATCGTCCAAAATTCCTTGCATCGATCCAGAAGAGCATCCCGGTTTGCCACTTATGATTTTTTCGATTACAACTTTCTACGTAATATGAATGCGTTTTGAACATGTACTTAGGTTTAGAATCATGCTTGCATACTTTCTGGATACTTGGATTGGAGTCTAGATGCAGGTTTTGAAGAATGCCATGGTTAGGGTTCTTAGATCATGAATTAGGGCAATTTGATTAGGGGCCGAATTACCCAAAACCAGTGGAGTTATCGTGCTTAGGAATTAACATATAATTGATCTGGGCTTTTAATTTGAGGTTTCCATGTTTGTATGATGATTTGGAAGCCTTGCAGGTTATAGCTACGAAGAGAATCGTAGCAAAACCATGGCGAATTCGTAGCAAGAAAAACAGTCTTCAGGAGGAAGAAGAAGGTTCAGGCGTGCGCATTTAGGATTTCAAATTCTGACGTTTTAATATATTTGTTGATTCGTGTCCCATAAACAGCAAAAAGCAATGGCTCAGTGGAAAGCTTGCGCGTCCTGGAGATTTATGCGTGAGGGAGGGGGTTCGATTCCCACTCCCAACATATTTTTCCAATTTTTCTTTAGATTGCTCCTATTGTAGATCTTGTGGAGCCAGCTAATATACGCATGTCATGTTCCCTCCATCATCACCATTAGATCTTCATCAAAGCTAGATCCAACGCCCAGAATTGAGGGTGCATCTCAAAGACTTCCAGCCACCCCACACTGGATCACAAGCTAAGATTTCTATTTTTTAACTATTATCTAGTTACTTGTTTTTTTTTGTTTTATTTATTTAATAAAGCTTCCTCTTTTTTCCTTTTCTTATATAAAATCATAATAATTTCTTTTTTTTCCTTTTTATAAAATTACAATCATGTTATTTTTAATAACATTTATTTTATAACTAAATGATTAATTTGATTTGTTTATTAATGATAATGGTTATTTGATTTAAATGATTAAATTGATTTAGTTGTTTAATTGTTTAATTAGTTTAACATTTTTATTAATTGATTAAATTACTTATTAGGTTAGATAATTTAATCGAAAACATATTTTGGCCGATTTAATTAATTAGGTTGAAAACTAATAATTAATTGACTTGGCTTTTATTATTTAATTAACTATGGTTAACTTGTGCCCTAAATCAGGGTTTTTAAGGTCTGTCGATAGATCATTCATGCACTAAAAGTCTCCTTTTCTCTTCTTTGCGCAAATTTTCAGGGTTACCTCGAGATCCTCTGACTACGTGCCATGCCAATCGAAAAGCTAAGTTCTAATCCTTTTCTTGTTTAAATATCATTTTAATTTTAATTTTTGCCTTTTGCCCACAATAGGGTTTACTTTAAATAGTCCACGAACTACTCCTACACTCACCCTTCTGTTTATTCTTCCTTTGCCAATTTTCAGGGTTAACCAACCGGTCAAAGCTCAATCCTTCAGTAACCTTAAACTTGTTCTCCTTTATTCTTTAATTATTACTTGTGTTAAACCTATTGCTCTGTTGGGGTTTATTTTATTGCTTTTTTCCCCTTCCCCCTGGCTTATTTTGTAAATGCTCCTGGTTGTATTGTGTGGCCTTGAAGGCACTTAAACTGTTATTATAACCGCGTGGTTAGTAATTTAGGGCGTGCAACCTCGAACAAAATTTAGAATAACTAATTTATAAGATAATATTATCTGAATTGAATCACGCGATTGTGCACTGTTGAATAGTATATTCAAGGCAAATATTTTTTTAAATCGTATCCACAGAGATTGGGTGATATTACCGCCGTTCTATAGTTACTATTATTTTAAGTTCGAAAGGTAACAAAGTTGTTTTGTTTTGAATAGCTATTTGTTCTAATTAAGACAATTATAAGACAATAAAATTAAACTTGTTTCAATAATAAAAGATTGACAAGATTGGTTTTGGTTTCACTATTCCTATCTTCTATGTGACTTTAACAACTAATGCATAACTTCAATAGCAATGAAAATGTTCTAGTATCCTCTCAACAATGTTTATGTCTAAACAAGGTTGTGAAAGTTAATATATTAATCTTTAGATGATCTCTCACTCTAACTATCAATACATTAAGCTTGATTGATTGATACAAATAGAAAAGTGGCAAATAAATCTATCTCTAGCATTTATCCACTACTTGATAAAATGTTATAGAACAAGACTTGAAATATATTTCTCAATCATAAATCAAATATAAATATGAAATATAAAACAACAACATTCATCCATTTCAATACTAATGAAGTTCATACAAAAGTGTTAGAGGAAAAACATAGTTAACAAGAATAGCTACTACCTCCAATCTTGCCAAAGTGGGATTTAGCTACTCATCACCATGGTTGACAACAAGAGGAATGAAGAAGAAGCTCTAAGCATCAATCTCTCACAAAGATGCAAACTTTTCTCCCCAAAACCCTAATCTCAATCTGTGGTGTACAATAGAATAGAATGAATGGCCTTGGTTCCTCTTCTTTTATCTAAGTTAACCCCCCAAAATTCGTCCTAACTGTCCATCCTCAAAAGATTAAAAATTAAACTCATGACAAGTGGCAGACAAACTAAAGTAAAATAGGAGTTTTGTTGCGCAGTGTTTGCGGCGCCAAGGATGTTTGCGGCGCAAACACTTCAATTTCTGCCACATCAGAATCCAGCCAAAAACCAAGACAGATGAGATTTTTGTAGGTTGCGGCGCCAAGGATGTTTGCGGGGCAAACTGACCTCCTCAGCTCTTCTTGTACAAGTCCAAGCCTTCAAGTGATTCCCCTTTGCTTCCATGAGCTTAAAACCTAATCAAAACGCTACAAAACTAACAAACATGTGAAATAACAATTCAAAAGAACTAAAATTAAATAAATTGCAAAATTTTTAAATTGTAAGAATAAATGTGTGATTATTGAGTGAAAAGTGGCTAAAGGGACCAAAAACAATATATGAAAATTAGTACTATTTGGTCCCTAACAACTCTCCCCAACTTACCATTTTGTTTGTCCCTAAACAAAGATTCACAAGAGTAGCAAGAACAATGCACAAGAGAATGATGACAAGGTAATCGAACACTCAAGTGGCTCAAAAGTATAAGTCTTTTCAAAGTACACTCACCACAATGCTAAAACAAAGCATGAGAAAGAATGATGGCAAAGTGCAAATTTTTATCAAGAAATTCCAAAAGAGACATGTCAAAATTGAATCAAACCTACACACACATCAAAGTAATGATGAATACAAGAGGGTTCACTTTCACTCATCCGGACATTTAAATCAACAACAACTCAAATCATGCTTTCACCACAACAAGTTCAAAATTATGTGCAAAGTGAGAATCAAGAGGGCTTTTATAGGTTGTAATGTGGTTTGGGTTACAAAGAAAGGATTTTATTAGAGGGAAATTAAACAAAAATGCCTATCCTAAGGGAGCATTCCTATCAATTCATTTAACAAAAACACTTGCTTGAATCCCCTTTTCTTTCTTTTTCTTTTCTTTCTCTTATTTTTTTTTCATTATTTTTCAACAACACAAAACGGACGATTTTTTTTTTCTTGCCCCAAAATTTCAAAATGTGTTGTTCTTTTCTTATTACCACAAAACTTCTAAGTACCACTTTTTTTTTTCTTTGTTTTTCAATCAACTCTCCCCAACTTTAGGATTCAAACCATAATAGATACAACAATGCTCCCTACATAGACATAGGCACAAGGCAAAATTGCAACCATTGCGGTTGAAGGTTTTAATGAAAGAACAAAAAATTAGGATTCACATACAAAATATTTTCAATAATCACATGAATCCTAATAAGCTCAAAGGGGTTGACTAAGAATCACTCCTCACAAGGTTAATTGATTTAACTTTTTGGTCAAGTGGTTTTTCTCAAATTCAAAGAATGCCTCTATCACTTTCACACTTTTCACAAACAAGAATAATGCATGGTTTAACATGATAAAAATGAGTTGAAATGAATTCCGGTATCCCGCATTTAGTGTACAATGGAAAGTTTCCTCACTTGGCTAAGTTCTAAATTTTGATTCAAAAATGACATGCGACTCGAGGAATTTATGCTAAGTAATTTGCACACACCATCAACTAACCATGTTAAGTCTAGAAAGCGATAAAGTGTACCTTAATTTTCCTCGATACCGATTCTCATCATTGCCACTCGAAGTGTTCACCAAATCAACTCTTGTCCGTGCCCAATGGTTCCTCAAGATTCCTTTGCAAAAGAACAATTAAACAAACACTTTGAAAAAGTTGGGTTAATCACTTTCCACCCAAACACACAATTAAACTACAATAATAAAAATGCAATTTTTTAAAAGGTTCAAATGGTGAAACGAGAGCCACCATAAAGTACACAAATTAAAAACCGAAAAGTGCAACAGTAATTAAATAGAAATAAAACAGAATTCAGACTAAATTAAAATAAAAATAAAAATACAAAAGTGTTGCAACACTACGTCAATCCTCATCTTCGTCACCGCCACCAACTGCCCCGATCACATCTTCCATCGTGTCATCCTCGTTTCCAGTACCACTGCCTCCTGCACCCCCCATGAAAGCTGGCCTGTCCACAGGCCAATTTGCATAGGCATCATATTCTGTTTCCAAAGAGGTGCGCTGAAACTGCTGAGCTAAAGTTTGCACCAAGAACCGGTTGGATCTTTGAGTCGCCTTAAAGTTCTCTGCGCAATAGGTAGCAAAGGCCATGTGATCAAAAACAAGCGCACGACCACCTTTAGACCTCGAAGTGGATGCTCCTCCTTTTTCAGCTTTCTTTGGTGCGCCTTCACAAAACCTGCTAATAAAAGCTTCGTTAATAACACTTGTGATTTTGAAATGTACCTCACTTGGGATGGCCACCCTTGCCTCGAAACACAACCCCATGATTAAACCGGGGTAAATAAGGACACCGGCTTTGCCTCCACGCCTTGTCCCCATAACTGAGACCCTCCTCATTTCCTCGGAGATTATGCTGGCTAAATCAATCGGTACTCCGTACAAAATGCAAAACAGCAAATATCCCACTTCGAGCGAAATGTGTGTTGTGTGAGTTCTTGGCCGGATGTTATGCAATACCACCACTAGCAAGGCCTTGACCTCCACTTTAAAATCTTCTCTTTTCCATCCTTTTGGTGCTCCCGAGTCATTCAACTCATAGGTTTTTCCTTCAAGGCATAATGACTCACTGACGACTTTGATGTCCCAATCATTAGTGAGATACCTTCTGTGGTACTCGCTTCTTACTCCATCGGGCAACTCCAACGGGGATCCCAGGTATTCATTTATAGCACTCCTCTTAAAAGAGATGGTTCTCCCCCTCACCATCGTCTTGTACGAAAATTCTGTCCCTTCTTCAACCGGCATGGCATTCGCATAGAATTCGCGAACAATGTCATAATTAATCTCAGCCACCGGTTCACATATCTTCCCCCATTTGAGTTTATTCAACATCTGAAGTAAATCTCGCATCGGACCATTCGGTTTGAACCGGATGAACCTTTCAGCCTGGACGGTTCGGTTGCATAAATAGGTGTATCGCTCCTCTTGTTCCTCGCCAAGGAACCTTGGTACGGAGTGGGAAGGATTGGTGCTTCTGGTTTTTGTGCGCTTTGACATCTGCAACCAATCAATCAACCAAACTGTTAGAAATAAAAACAAGAATTTATAAAACAACCAGTTTGCGGCGCCATCATTGTTTGCGGCGTAAAGGTGTGGGTTCAAACCCAGTTCGCGGCGCAAAGGTGTGTTTGCGGCGCAAACCATGCGATACCCAGCAGTTATGGCTTAGAATGGAAGGGTTGCTTGCAATAAGAAGAACCCAGTCACATAATTACAACATCAACCCATTAACCAGTAAGATTAACACATGCAAGCTTGAATTTGTGAACATTAAGATTGAATCTACTATGCTACTTAAGGAACCCTAACCTAGAATGATATTACAAAAAGTTTCAAGAATCATGAACATAGTAAATGCATACCTTGAATTCGAGTTGCAGAAATTGAAGAGGGGATGTGGGTGATAGTGTTGGTGAACTTAGGGTTTGAAAGTGGAGGGTGGAAGTTTTGTGAGAAAGTTGTTTTAAAAGAAAGTTGGAAGAGTAACAAAAATAAAGTAAAAGAAAACTTAAGTAAAAAAAATAAAAAGGAAGGATTTCTCTGCCTCGAAGGGTTTGCGGCGCAATCCCTTGTTTGCGGCGCAAACATGACAACTTTTCTTTGAAAAAATGGCCACTTCTCTGTTTTTGCCCTGTTTGCGGGGCAAACCTTGTTTGCGGCGCAATAGCTGAAAAGAAAAAGAAAATGCTCATTTGTTTGCGGCGCAAACACTTGTTTGCGGGGCAAACAGAGTAAATTTTCTTTGTAAAATTGGCCAACTCTCTGTTTGTGTTCTGTTTGCGGGGCAAACATTGTTTGCGGGGCAAACAGAGTTAAATTCTCAAAAATTGTCAATTTTACAATACCCTTCACTTGCGAAAGAGAATGCAAACACCTAACAACTATAAAGCAGAAATTATATGAAAATAACACTAGCAACTTACGACATTGGGTTGCCTCCCAACAAGCGCTTTGTTTAACGTCGTTTAAGCTCGACGGTTCAATGATCCTCACGGATCATTAAGTAACATAGCACATGATTCGCGCACCACTTCCCCACCATGATAAAGCTTGAGTCTCTGACCATTAACTGTCCAGCTTTCCTTAGACTTGTGATCCTCAATCACAATGGCTCCATAGTTCCTCATTTCCTTCACCATAAATGGTCCAGACCATTTTGATTTAAGTTTACCGGGAAACAATCGAAGCCGTGAGTTGAATAGCAACACCATCTGCCCCTCATGAAAACTTTTGCATCGGACCTTTTTATCATGATAAGCTTTGACTTTGTCTTTGTAGAGCTTATTGGAGTGATACGCCTGGTCCCTTAACTCTTCCAATTCATGGAGTTGGTCTTTTCTTTTGCGGCCGGCCAGAGCGGAATCAAAGTTCAGAAACTTAAGAGCCCAAAGTGCTCTATGTTCCAACTCTACTGGAAGATGACAAGTTTTTCCGTAGACCATCTGAAAAGGGGTTAGTCCAATAGGGGCTTTGTAGGCAGTACGGT
This sequence comes from Vicia villosa, assembly GCF_029867415.1. Lineage (NCBI taxonomy): Eukaryota > Viridiplantae > Streptophyta > Magnoliopsida > Fabales > Fabaceae > Vicia > Vicia villosa. The sequence continues at coordinate 58,279,730 of NC_081184.1, read as the reverse complement.
ATGCCCATAAAGCTTCATCTAGTTTCAAAGACCACTCTTTTCTAGAGCTCGAGACCGTTTTCTCAAGAATTCTCTTTACCTCTCTATTTGATACTTCCGTTTGACCATTCGCTTGTGGGTGATAGGGGGTGGTCACCTTATGTTTTACACCATAATGTTCTAAAACTTTTTCCAGAGGTGTATTACAAAAGTGAGAACCTCCATCACTTATCAACACCCTTGGCACACCAAAACGTGAGAAGATGTTTTTCTTTAAGAATTTGATCACTGTTTTGGAGTTGGCCTTAGGTGTCGCAAGTGCTTCCACCCACTTAGATACATAGTCAACGGCAACAAGAATGTATTCATTAGCGAAAGAGGGAGGAAATGGACCAACAAAATCAATGCCCCAACAATCAAAAACTTCAACTTCTAACATATTGGTTAAGGGCATTTCATCGCGTTTGCCTATTCCTCCACTCCTTTGGCATTTGTCACAACTTTTTGCGTGCTCATGAGCATCTTTGAATAGAGTAGGCCAGAAGAACCCTGACTGGAGTACTTTGGTGGCTGTTCTCCATCCACTATAGTGGCCTCCATACGAAGAGTTGTGACAATGCCAAAGAATATCTTTCGATTCCTCATTGGTGACACATCTTCTCAAGATGTTGTCAACACCTTCTTTGAATAGATATGGGTCATCCCATACATAGTGTTTGGCATCCGCTAAAAATTTCTTTCTTTGATTGCTGGTGAGGTCCTCCGGGATCAACCCGGTTGCCTTATAATTTGCAAAATCGGTGTTGCACCCCAAAATTTGCCCTATTCTCTGAGCTATAAGTTATGGATGACGTTTATTTCGTCGTTTAAAAATCAAGAAAATAATAAAGAGTTTTTGATATTTTTAAGACAACTTCGGTGCAAAGGTTTCCTCCAATTGCTTGTTATGCAAGTCAAGATATTAGCCATGGTACAATATATGGTTCGCGGGATCATTGTGATTAAAGTGTTATTATGAGTTCAAATACTTGTTGCTCGTAATGCAAGTCACTTATGGTTTGAACGTTAAACGTGAAGTGTTCATTGAAAATTGAAGATTATTTTGGAATGTTCACTCATGTTTGCTAAGGCGTTCAAATAGTATCAAAGATGTTAAGTTCATGATTCGTCAAGAGATAATTCCGAGCAAGAGCATCAAATTCATTCACATTTAATTCGATCTTTCTCATATTCTACCAAAACTCATTATAAAAATCATAAACTCATACAAGACTACAAAAATATTCTAAGAGTCCAAATTCAAATCAATTCCAAATACAAGATCTAAGTCCAATCTTACATATGCAAAGTCCAATCTTACATATGCAAAGATATTATTGTCCATACAAAACCAAAAAAAAATGCTTTGTGAAGGAACCACCCTGCACTCAGAATAATGGTCCAAACCGTGAACTTCCAAACCGGTTCAGGGTAAAAAGATGCAGCGCCAATACGTTCACCTGCGTGATTGAGGGAACCCTGCAACACAATACAAAAAGCAGCAACACAATCAGAAGGGGGGATTTTCAGAACTGAGAGGGATAACAAAAAAAAAGACTTCACCGAATGGTAACAGAAAATGGAAAGAGAGAACTCACCGTAATGGAACCGTAACAAACTTTTCTTGTATCTTCTCCTCCATAACCACCTTCATCTTCAACCTTTCTCCATCTTCTTCAAGATTCATCACCGCCATAACCTACAAAATCCTCCATAATCTTCAATTCACCCTCTCAAACCTTCAACCGTTCACGCTAATCTTCGTTCAATCTTCATATCTGTACCTTCATCATCATCGGAACAACGCTACGCATCACACAAAAAGATCCACAGAAAATACGAAAGAAACGTAAGAGAGTAGGGGGAAGAGAGTTCTGAATCGAGAGTTCTGAATCGAGAGTTCATACCTGCAATGTGTGCGAAAAAGGATTCTCAGTTTAATCATCGATCATTACCAATCTGCGACATTCTTCACGCGGAGGACCTACTCATCACCTCCTTCCACTTTCATCTCGATCTTCAATGCAACTTCAACAACCTTCACCGATTCATCGCTGCATCTTCATCGTCTTCACCTTCATTCATTCAATCTTTATAACCGAATCGTCCAATCTTCAGTCCTCTCTGGATCACAATCTAATTTGTTCATCTTCAATCTTGAAGATTCAGCAAAACTCTTCAATTCACCAGAAACACAGAAAAAAGCTAGACCTCTGAATCGATTCACACAAGCTCCACGATCTTCTTCATCATTCATTCACCAAAAATCTCAGAACAATTAATCTTCTTCTCTACTCATCGCCATAACCGCTTCTTCAATCTTCATCAATCACCTCCATCAGTTCAACTAACGCGAGCAATCATCATCGCATCACGCCTTCATCAAGATCTCTGAACCGAACCGCTTCATCATCGTGAATCTTCAATACTTCTCATCAAAAACCATCACTGAATCCACCGCAAATTCATCACGAACAACACATCGACCTCCACAACATCAATCTGCAATCGAGTATTATCATCACCACAACGAAACTTCGCTTTCTCTGCATCAACAACATCTCTGAATCGCATGGCTTCGTAACTTCACGCTCTGCAACAACAACATCATCATCATCACAAATAACGACGCAAAAGTCGGAAAATGAAGTGACTCTAACGAACAAGGAGAAGAAAGAGGTCGCATCAGAGATAAAGGATCTCATACCTGAATCTCAATCGAAGACACACCGGACGGTCTCCGACGGAAAGCTGAAATCGGAGAGAGACGAAGAGGAAAAAATGAGAGGTTGATTTGTTGTCATGGTTCACGGCGGCGATAGAGGAGTTTTCGCCGGAGAAGTTAGTACGGCCGCCGCTCGCGTTTCGTGAGAGAGGAGAAGCTTCTGAGTTCAAGAACTCCATGGCCACACGTAAACCTAATCCCCTTTGTTAATCACTTGTCTTTTAATTAACATTAACTGAGGCACTGATTTGATTTTTAATGTTGCAATCTAAACGTGATTAAGCTTTGGTTAATAATAATTGATGAAACCTGGATATTGATTAATTGGATCAAAGATTATGTTTGTCTAGACCAATTGCTGATGGACTTTACATGAAAATGCTGCGTGAACCCCCACAATGAGCCCAACAACATGTTTTTTTTGTGCAGAAAACCTTGAACAAAAATTGTTTGGGCTAACTCTCTTTGGGCCTCTGCGCCCTTTCTCTTTGCACCGCCAGATTTCAGAATAAACCCCCCTTGAATTCATTTCTTTGCACATTAGAATTAGTTTTTCTTCTTATTTTTCTTAAGGAATAAAATGACATGAAAACAATTATTTTGTTATATTTTTAGATGATAGAAATCCCTTGAAAAACAATATTCTTTGTTAGTTTTCTTTTGCATGATAAAAAAGTAAATAAAAACATGTATTCTTTGTCTTGATAGAATTTAATTGCTTTGTACATAGTTTTGTTCTTATTCTTAGATAAAAATGTTACAAAAAACAATTTAATCTTTTTAGCTTTTCTTTTAGAATTTAATTTCTACTATTTTCTATGGCGGGTGCGTGTCTCCTTGTTATTACTGATTTGGTTGTTGAGATGTGCGAGGTACTTTGAGAGAGCCTTTGATTGCGATTCGACTTACTTTGTGTTCCACTTTATTTGTGGGACACGAACTCGCTTCCAATGGGATTTGTCTTACGAGTTGATTTGCGTCGTGTTTCACTTTATTTGTGGAACACGAACCTATTTCCGATGCCAGTCATCTGATCTCTCATTCATTGAGATGTATATTCCTGCATTGTCTGGCTTGTGTTCTCTTGCAGGTTGCTTATGTGGTTATGCTCGACGCGTGCCACATGTCGCTTGTGATTTACTTTCACGACGACGCTTTCTGACTTGCTTTGCTTGATGATGGCTTACGCGAAGTACTTCGGACTTCTCTGCTTACGCTTGCTAGCTCATTGCGGATTTGCTATCCGTTCAGTATTGTCCCCCGTTTCATTTTATTTCTCTCGCACTTTATCGCTTTCTCGCATCATCCTTTAACATGAGAAGTAGGACCTAGACATGCATCTGGCCAAGCCCTCGAAAGAGGCTCTGTTTTTGTTGGTGTGTTTATATTTGTGCTTTGCGGCAGGGAGTCACGGTGTAATAAGTCCTATATGGCACTCCGTTAAGTCCTCATGGAAGGCACGCGGAAAGGGTTAGCAATCAACCCCCGCCTAGTTTCATCGAGTCTGTTCAGTATGCGCACGCCTCGCGTTGCTCGCTTCCGAACCTGCACAAGATCTTGTTATCGAGTATGTCAGGAAAAGGGTTCATGCAGCCGGACCCCCGCCTTTCTTATAGCTCGCGTCGCTCGACGTTGATGCTCGGTGTACGCACGCACCGTTTTCCTTTACGATCCGTGACGGCTTGGTTGCTGAGAGGGGTCCGCCCTCTTGTCTATGGCCCGATCATTTTCGCGAGGTCTAATGCTTGGTTGACTTGGGTTGAGTTGCTCCCCTTGGCTATGGCGGGACCGCTTTTCTACCATTCGGTCAGTACCGTTGGTTTTGTTTGCTTTACGAGCGAATGCTCGTTTGTGTGATATTCTTGTGTGCTTCCCCTTTTCCCTCGTAGGTTGTTAGATTAGTTTAGACTTGTACCCTTTGTATGATAACATTAGGTAGCAAGCTTTCCCCCTTAGCTTAGGTCTTCCTCATGCATTCTTTAAAACACAAACCACACTCTTTGATTTTCTTTTCTTAAGAGCTTGTTATTTCCGCTCCATTCCCAAGCATAAGCCTCCAAAGGTCGAGCAGCGGAGTGTGAATGTAACTCGTTCACCTAAAAAACACAAAACAAACAGAAATTAGTTAGCCGAGCTACGGTAGCTCTGATTCTGCAAAACAGATACGTAGGCAGCGGGGTAGGGCCCGTGCGAGCACAATCCTTTATTTTCCCTACATTCTGCATTCATTTTAGTCCAGATTAGCGTAGATTTATTACACACCCATAGATTTAGACACAGGCGTGGATACCATCGAGTACGATGGGCGCGAGGGGTGCTAGCACCTTCCCCTCGCGTAACCGACTCCCTTACCCTTTTTCTCTGGTCGTGAGACCGTTGTTTTGTTTTGTGGTTTGTTGGCATTCCCTTCCTTTTCAGGATAAATATGTTAGTGGCGACAGCTGGCGACTCTGCTGGGGACGTCTCGACCTGTTGCTGGTCCGGACTCAGCGAGTCGATCCTAGCGCTTGTGTGTTATTCATTGGGTGTTTTTACTGCTTTGCATATTTATCTGTTTGCATTGCATTCTATGTGCGCTTTTACTTTTCTGCATCATATTCTGGACTGTCTGGATTTCTATCTGTGGGTGGGTGTTTCAAGAGGTAAAAGGCCCAATACCCAGGCTATGAGTGATACCATAGGAACTAGGAATAGAGTGGCCGTGACGGACAGAAGGCGTATGCCTGATTGATCTGATCACGTATCCACGGGCAGAGCTTGGTGGAATGAGGCAATATCGTATGATAACGCCTACATTCGATCCTCTGTTGGCTTTTCGACCTACCTTGGCCTAGATTTACCCGTGAGTGGGGCGGGAATCAATCATTGCTTAACAGGTACATTGATGGTGACTTTGGTTCTCGTTCGTGGGTTACCGCTGTTCTCGTTCGTGAATGTACTATTGGTTCCTGTTCGTGGGTTACTACGGTTCTTGTTCGAGTGGTAATCTATGTTCTATTCCAGTGTGTTGGTGACTATATGTTCTGGTTCCGATGGTAACTTGCTCCGTTGGTGACTTGTGGTTTGTGTGGTGGTCCGAAACCATGTCGAACCTTTGAACTTGTGTCGTGTGATCTCTCGGCATCCCAGATATATCCAGTATTGTGGTTCTCACCACTTTGCATCATTGCATATCTACTTTCCAAAAAAATGATGTACAAAAAATAACTAGCATACATGTTCCTTCCATTTCCAAGGAATCATATCTTTAAGCCTCGTGTTGAGCTTTTCCATCTCTTGCTATCTAAAAAATCAAAACACGAGAATTCCTTGGAAATTGAATGAACACGGCATTGCATTCATATCATATATCTCATACATTTCATGCATAACAGGTGTTCAGGGTCGAGGATCTCTTATTCAGACTTGGCACTCTCTTCAGGTTCGCACACTTGACTTGTTACTGTTGTGAGCTCAAAGATTGGTCATGGAACAACTTTGTGGGGATTTTATCCAAGGTGAAAGCTCAATTGGGTTTCTTTTTGAAGACAGATCTTATTCTCATTTGCTTCCACGGTTGCTTTATTTGCAATTGGTTAAGTTCCGTACTGTATTGATGTTTGCATATTCTTTGCTTGATGACGATGACACTAGGTGTGAATTCTATTTTGGGGCACCTGGTCGTGATGTTAGGATCTACAAGTCTTTGAAATTGCTTGGGGCTCCCGCACGAGGGATAAGCAAGACTTTGTCTATCTTGAGCATTGCACCATTTGCATTGCTCGAATCCCTAAAGCACTTACAAATTACGTGTGACTTTGCCAGAATCTTCTGCCAGACAATAATCAAAAGTGATTTGCAAAGGCACCTATAATTCTCAAGGTTCTGTTCCATATTCTGAGTCACCTCCTCCTCTCTTCGAGTTTCCTTGTCAGTATCCTTTACTTGTCAACAGAGAAGGAAAGAATATGAGAAACAAGCTGACAAGGTCTCCATGCCTTGTGTCCAATTGCATCCTTGCTTGTTGGAATTTTAGTTGGTTAAGATTCGTGCTTCGGGTCTTTCTCACCACAGATAGGTCTTCTGACTTCAATGACAATAGTCAGTGTGTTCCAATCTGGGGGCACTTGATCATAATTTCAAGCCTTACAAGGTGTTGAGGTACAAAGAGTCCAGGACTTGCTCAATGCAGAGATGTTTGAGTTTACTCATAATGGTTCCTACTGGTCGATCCCATGTCATTTGCTGTAAGTAGAATGTTTGGTCTTCCTCGAGGAAGTAACGCATGAGAATTACTTGCAATTGGTACTGCCAGAGGCTTCCTCCACAACAACTATTGTGTGTTCCAAGTAATGACTTTGATAGCCAAGTGTCAGAGGTTATTGTTGTTCGCTGATAGTAATACAAGTTTCCTCCATTCATGATGGTGTTTTATGTTTCAACAGCTATATTTAGGGCTCCCGACCGAGGGATAAGCAAGACTCCGTGTTCTTGAGTTTGCATCACTGGCAGCTCAAATCCCTAAAGAATTCTACAAACTTCAGTCGCTATATTTGGGGCTCCCGACCGAGGGATAAGCAAGACGTCTTGTATCTTGAGTTTATGTACCACTGGCACAACTCAAATCCCTAAAAGCTAAGAACTTACAACTTCTGTACGGCCTCGCCAAAATCTTCTTCCAGGAAGAGATCTAAAGTGTTCAGACGTAGTGCTTGGTGTGCTTTCCACTCTAGAGGCATTTGGTTATCTGATTGAAGGTTGACATTCATTTAGAGACAAGGTACAAGACCTGATTGACTCAAAGGCTATCACATTCGCACTTGAAGGCCAGAATTGAAGTTCTCCTTTGATTCAGCGGATCTTCTGAAGCAATAATTCCATACGGAGAGGATCTCCTCAACATTGACAATTCCTAAATCATCATGCATGTTCATGTTTAAGCTTTCTTGCTTTGTTTAATACTGTTGTATGTAAAACTTGTTTATTTTTGAACTATAATCATAATGCATTGGATATGTTTGTCTTGAAAAAATCCATTCGCTTTTGCTCTTATATGTTTTATATGCTTTTTGTGATACTCAATTCTTGTTAACAAAGCATGATAACTCCGTAGGGAGAATGATGAACATGATACCAAAAAAACTCAAATGGTATGCTTTCGAGTAGAACCCTGTTGATGATGTACAGGCATTGCTTCAAATTCCCAAACACTGGAGAAATAAGGGAGTGAAACCTTCGTTAACCCTTCTGAGCCTTCGAAGTAGGAGTTTCTTTTCTCTATAAAAAAAACCTCACATTTAACCCAGGGGCGGGTAGTGTTCAGTTAACCTGATCGAGTATTCAAAATTCATCAGGAGCACACATCAAAAGATACAACAATGGCTATCTTTCAACAGATTGAGGAAAATCAAATGCACAACGGTTATCCCTCACCTCAGGAGGTCGAGACATCAAATTTATCCCTCACATCAGGAGGTCGAGACCAACATCAAAGCTGCTGTGGTTTATCCCTCACATCAAGAGGTCAAAATATGACGATACCACAATGGTAATTCTTCATCAATCAATGACTCAGGCACTCACAATCACTTCTAACAAATCATAGATTCGGGATCACACGACTTGTTCAAAAGAAAAGAATAAATAAAAAAAAAAGAAGAAAAGCCCGCTAAGTCAACAACTTGAAAACATGTGGCTTAGGCAAAAGTTAGGGCATCCCGCTGGACATCCAACTCAAAATTCAAAAGAATTTGTCCAGGCAAAAATTAGGGAAACAAGAAAAAAAAAAGCGAAAGCAAAACAAGGATTACAAAATAAGAATCCTCATCAAAAGAACAAAGTCGTGTGATCAGACACCAAAAACAAAAGGTAAAGTGGCTGATGTGTCCAAGTACCTCATTGATTCCTCAATCATTCCAAATTCCGCTTGAAAGATGAATCCTCGTGTCAAGTTAACTGAACTTAGGACTGGAGAACGTCATGAAGGGGGTGGGCACCAAATAATTTGAGCCTAAAAATCTTTTTTTTCTCAAACCGTGAACCTGGCCACGTTACAACCCTGAAAAGTCCTAATTGAAGCATGGTTAATTCGAAAGCAGACTATACACGAGAATACGGTAAGCTGACTCTTAGGAGATCCGCTAAACGCTTGAGTTGGTATCACACCATCTTTTTTTCAAAAAAATTCGGCGTTACGACATCTTTTCAAAAAGTTTCTTTAAACTTCAAGACAAACATGCTCTTTGCATTAGAATTATATTTCTCATAATAAATTTTCTTTGCATGTGAACAAGTGCTTAACATCAAGAAAGTTTCCATAATGAACTTCAGATGAAAAGTTTATCTCTCCCGAAGGGTAGGTTGTCTTCAGAACTCCGTTGAATTGAAGCAAGAATATTTCAAAGTCTGATCACCCTCAGAGGCACAAAAGCAGTTAAATACTTTGTCGAGCAAGTTTTCAGTCAATCTGAGGCAATCAGGTCAAGATTCGAATAATCTCTCAAAGTGCTAAGCAATCAGGGGCATTCACCCAAGTGCAGTCGAAGCTACCTCCAACACATGTCAATCAGGGACATGGTTCCAAAAATTCTTGATACTGGGGCAAGTCAGTTTGATATGAACAGATATCAGAAAGTCCTTACGAGACGAATTCCTCCAAAGTCCTTACAGGCTGGGGCAAGGCACTATGCAGTGGCATTCTTTCCTCATCAGGAGGTGTCCAATTTAAAGTTCGGGTGTGAGCTAAACAACTTATGAACTTAAGAACCGTCAGGGTCGCCATCCTCAACATTCATCAGAGACTGAAAGTCCATTACCTGTTGGCATCCTCACAATCAATGAGAATCTGCAAAATTCTATGAAACCAATGCCTGTTTGGTCCCTTGGAAGTCAATACTTGCTTGACCCATTAATCCCACTTCCTGGTGGCATTCTCTTGGAGAACCAATGTCTGTTTGATGCTCTGGCTGATGCTTGTTTGGTGTTCTAATCACTGCTTGCTTGTCAACTCGTGAATCCATTGCTTGTTTGGAAAGTTTCAAGCTCAGATGTCTGACACTCTGTTTGCTCTTGCATTTTCCCATTGTGGGTGAGCATCACTATTCTCTATCATGTGAGGAAACCCCGTGAAGATGTTATGCTATATCCTGGGGCATTTTCATCTGTTTATCTCGCGGGTACATCCTTTCGAGTACACCCTCAGTGTGTTGGCGAATTTATCCAAGTGAGAGATTCTCATTCCCCAGCTGAGTACATCTAGATGAGGTTTTCTTTGTTCCAAGATTCTCATCTCCTCAGGAAAGCACATCTCAATGCAATCTTCGTGTTTCAGAAGCCTTATGCCCCGGTGGAATGTCTTCTCCCCAGTTGAATCATGATTCAATGGTATCTGATTCCCCAGCAAGCTCTTAATGAGTTTCCTTGCCCGAGTTCCTCTCTTTCCCCAGTAGAGCGCTTCTCTCTCCATCAGATGGACCTGTTTCCCCAAGAGAGTCATCTTATTCCCCAGTGGAGATGTTTTCATAAGAGGTTCTCTTGCCAAGTTCCTTATCCCCAGTGGATCTCTCATCTCCTCAACGGATTGTTATGCAGAAGTATCCATCTTCTCCACTGAGTCTCTTCTCAGCAGAGTTTCACTTGCATCCTCAGCAGAATTTGTGTCCTTCAAGGATTTTCCCCAGCGGAATGCTTTATTCACCAGCAAGTTGGTCACTCCCCATCAGAGTTGTCTCCATAACTTGTCTTTATCTTCACATCCCCAGTGTGTCGAGAATTTGCTTCTCCAATGAAGTTGCCAAGGTATTCCCTAAGCAGTTAATTGGGATGTCCATATCCTCAAGCAGGATTTATTCCCCAATCAGAGCTCACGTCTAGATTTGATCATCTCCAGCAGATTTCCGATCCATCTTTGTCAGCTCGCAGTTTGTGACACTTGGTCACTCATCCTGTCCTCCCCGCAGCGTTCCATATTCTCTCCAGGACTTCTTCAGCAATTCAGTGCTCCTCCACTGTTTCCCTAAGCAGCGTCTGAATCATGCATCATTTGCATAGCATTCTCAAAAGCGTGTAGCGTCTTCCTTCTCCGGAACGTTATTCCATAAACATTCATACATGCATCATGCATAAATCATATCATATTTGTTTCTTTCTACAGGAAAGTTATCAAGTTTCAAAATGCCTCCCAGAGAGCAACTCGCCTAACCATTACAGGCGCTTATCCTGATGTCTAAATCAGAAGAAGTTTGTCTCCTTATCTTGACACCGTCAGATTACGTGAAGGCTTACTTAATCCCGATGCCCTCAAATCGGTTGAAGATATTTGTTCCTATCCTGATTCCAGTTCAGTTGAAGGAACCGCCTCCGGATCTCCCAAGATCTTCCGAAGGAGCAAGCCTGCTGATGCTTCAGATCAGTTGGAAATATCTACGTCCTGATGATTTAATTGCATCAGAAGAAGAACTCGTCTGCCCAGTCCTGATGCTTACTATCAGTTGAAGATGTTTTCTTTTCCCGGCGTACACAGTTCGGAAGAGATATCCGTTCCTATTCCTGATAAATCAGACTTTCAGTTGAGGGAACCGCCTCCGGATCTCGTCGATCTTACGAAGGAGCAAGCCACTGATACCCAGATTTGATGGAGATATCTACCTGATTGACTTTTTCAATCAGAAGAGGATTGTTCTACTTATTTTCTAGCATCGAGCCTAGATCAGTTTAAAGACTTCCTTTCCCGGCGTACACAGTTCGGAAGAGATATCCGTTCCTATTCCTGATAAATCAGACTTTCAGTTGAGGGAACCGCCTCCGGATCTCGTCGATCTTACGAAGGAGCAAGCCACTGATGCCCAGATCAGATGGAGATATCTACCTGATTGACTTTGTCATTCAGAAGAGGATTGTTCTACTTATTTTCTAGCATCGAGCCTAGATCAGTTTAAAGACTTCCTTTCCCGGCGTACACAGTTCGGAAGAGATATTGTTCCTATTCCTGATAAACCAGACTTTCAGTTGAGGGAACCGCCTCCGGATCTCGTCGATCTTACGAAGGAGCAAGCCACTGATACCCAGATCAGTTGGAATATCTGCCTGATGATTTAATTGCATCAGATGGAGATGTCGCCTTGGTACCCAGACCAGAGATACTTACTACCCGTTGATGCCCAGATCAGCCGGAATATCTCATTTCGATTCCCAGATCGACTTAGACATCTATCCCCGATTCCTGTTCGGAAGACATCTGCTACGCCTGATGCCCAGATCAGTCGAGATGTTCCTTCTCTTGATGCCCAGATCAATTGAAGTTTTTTCCCCCTGCCTGTGGGGTTGCCTGTTCCTTCTTATCGCAAGTTGGAGCTTATTTAATTATTCAGGTCAATTGAAGTTTTTTCTCCCTGCTTGCGGGGTGGTACATTCCTTCTTCATTGCAAGTTGGAATCTTCTATTGATCAAGAGTGCAAATTTTCGAGTTCATTCTGGTATTCAATCTCCTTCTACCTTAACGGTTCGAAACTTTCATTTCTCACTCGTCAGGTTCAAGAAGTTTGAATAGGGGCAGCTGTTGCACCCCAAAATTTGCCCTATTCTCTGAGCTATAAGTTATGGATGACGTTTATTTCGTCGTTTAAAAATCAAGAAAATAATAAAGAGTTTTTGATATTTTTAAGACAACTTCGGTGCAAAGGTTTCCTCCAATTGCTTGTTATGCAAGTCAAGATATTAGCCATGGTACAATATATGGTTCGCGGGATCATTGTGATTAAAGTGTTATTATGAGTTCAAATACTTGTTGCTCGTAATGCAAGTCACTTATGGTTTGAACGTTAAACGTGAAGTGTTCATTGAAAATTGAAGATTATTTTGGAATGTTCACTCATGTTTGCTAAGGCGTTCAAATAGTATCAAAGATGTTAAGTTCATGATTCGTCAAGAGATAATTCCGAGCAAGAGCATCAAATTCATTCACATTTAATTCGATCTTTCTCATATTCTACCAAAACTCATTATAAAAATCATAAACTCATACAAGACTACAAAAATATTCTAAGAGTCCAAATTCAAATCAATTCCAAATACAAGATCTAAGTCCAATCTTACATATGCAAAGTCCAATCTTACATATGCAAAGATATTATTGTCCATACAAAACCAAAAAAAAATGCTTTGTGAAGGAACCACCCTGCACTCAGAATAATGGTCCAAACCGTGAACTTCCAAACCGGTTCAGGGTAAAAAGATGCAGCGCCAATACGTTCACCTGCGTGATTTAGGGAACCCTGCAACACAATACAAAAACCAGCAACACAATCAGAAGGGGGGATTTTCAGAACTGAGAGGGATAACAAAAAAAAAGACTTCACCGAATGGTAACAGAAAATGGAAAGAGAGAACTCACCGTAATGGAACCGTAACAAACTTTTCTTGTATCTTCTCCTCCATAACCACCTTCATCTTCAACCTTTCTCCATCTTCTTCAAGATTCATCACCGCCATAACCTACAAAATCCTCCATAATCTTCAATTCACCCTCTCAAACCTTCAACCGTTCACGCTAATCTTTGTTCAATCTTCATATCTGTACCTTCATCATCATCGGAACAACGCTACGCATCACACAAAAAGATCCACAGAAAATACGAAAGAAACGTAAGAGAGTAGGGGGAAGAGAGTTCTGAATCGAGAGTTCTGAATCGAGAGTTCATACCTGCAATGTGTGCGAAAAAGGATTCTCAGTTTAATCATCGATCATTACCAATCTGCGACATTCTTCACGCGGAGGACCTACTCATCACCTCCTTCCACTTTCATCTCGATCTTCAACGCAACTTCAACAACCTTCACCGATTCATCGCTGCATCTTCATCGTCTTCACCTTCATTCATTCAATATTTATAACCGAATCGTCCAATCTTCAGTCCTCTCTGGATCACAATCTAATTTGTTCATCTTCAATCTTGAAGATTCAGCAAAACTCTTCAATTCACCAGAAACACAGAAAAAAGCTAGACTTCTGAATCGATTCACACAAGCTCCACGATCTTCTTCATCATTCATTCACCAAAAATCTCAGAACAATTAATCTTCTTCTCTACTCATCGCCATAACCGCTTCTTCAATCTTCATCAATCACCTCCATCAGTTCAACTAACGCGAGCAATCATCATCGCATCACGCCTTCATCAAGATCTCTGAACCGAACCGCTTCATCATCGTGAATCTTCAATACTTCTCATCAAAAACCATCACTGAATCCACCGCAAATTCATCACGAACAACACATCGACCTCCACAACATCAATCTGCAATCGAGTATTATCATCACCACAACGAAACTTCGCTTTCTCTGCATCAACAACATCTCTGAATCGCATGGCTTCGTAACTTCACGCTCTGCAACAACAACATCATCATCATCACAAATAACGACGCAAAAGTCGGAAAATGAAGTGACTCTAACGAACAAGGAGAAGAAAGAGGTCGCATCAGAGATAAAGGATCTCATACCTGAATCTCAATCGAAGACACACCGGACGGTCTCCGACGGAAAGCTGAAATCGGAGAGAGACGAAGAGGAAAAAATGAGAGGTTGATTTGTTGTCATGGTTCACGGCGGCGATAGAGGAGTTTTCGCCGGAGAAGTTAGTACGGCCGCCGCTCGCGTTTCGTGAGAGAGGAGAAGCTTCTGAGTTCAAGAACTCCATGGCCACACGTAAACCTAATCCCCTTTGTTAATCACTTGTCTTTTAATTAACATTAACTGAGGCACTGATTTGATTTTTAATGTTGCAATCTAAACGTGATTAAGCTTTGGTTAATAATAATTGATGAAACCTGGATATTGATTAGTTGGATCAAAGATTATGTTTGTCTAGACCAATTGCTGATGGACTTTACATGAAAATGCTGCGTGAACCCCCACAATGAGCCCAACAACATGTTTTTTTTGTGCAGAAAACCTTGAACAAAAATTGTTTGGGCTAACTCTCTTTGGGCCTCTGCGCCCTTTCTCTTTGCACCGCCAGATTTCAGAATAAACCCCCCTTGAATTCATTTCTTTGCACATTAGAATTAGTTTTTCTTCTTATTTTTCTTAAGGAATAAAATGACATGAAAACAATTATTTTGTTATATTTTTAGATGATAGAAATCCCTTGAAAAACAATATTCTTTGTTAGTTTTCTTTTGCATGATAAAAAAGTAAATAAAAACATGTATTCTTTGTCTTGATAGAATTTAATTGCTTTGTACATAGTTTTGTTCTTATTCTTAGATAAAAATGTTACAAAAAACAATTTAATCTTTTTAGCTTTTCTTTTAGAATTTAATTTCTACTATTTTCTATGGCGGGTGCGTGTCTCCTTGTTATTACTGATTTGGTTGTTGAGATGTGCGAGGTACTTTGAGAGAGCCTTTGATTGCGATTCGACTTACTTTGTGTTCCACTTTATTTGTGGGACACGAACTCGCTTCCAATGCGATTTGTCTTACGAGTTGATTTGCGTCGTGTTTCACTTTATTTGTGGAACACGAACCTATTTCCGATGCCAGTCATCTGATCTCTCATTCATTGAGATGTATATTCCTGCATTGTCTGGCTTGTGTTCTCTTGCAGGTTGCTTATGTGGTTATGCTCGACGCGTGCCACATGTCGCTTGTGATTTACTTTCACGACGACGCTTTCTGACTTGCTTTGCTTGATGATGGCTTACGCGAAGTACTTCGGACTTCTCTGCTTACGCTTGCTAGCTCATTGCGGATTTGCTATCCGTTCAGTATTGTCCCCCGTTTCATTTTATTTCTCTCGCACTTTATCGCTTTCTCGCATCATCCTTTAACATGAGAAGTAGGACCTAGACATGCATCTGGCCAAGCCCTCGAAAGAGGCTATGTTTTTGTTGGTGTGTTTATATTTGTGCTTTGCGGCAGGGAGTCACGGTGTAATAAGTCCTATATGGCACTCCGTTAAGTCCTCATGGAAGGCACGCGGAAAGGGTTAGCAATCAACCCCCGCCTAGTTTCATCGAGTCTGTTCAGTATGCGCACGCCTCGCGTTGCTCGCTTCCGAACCTGCACAAGATCTTGTTATCGAGTATGTCAGGAAAAGGGTTCATGCAGCCGGACCCCCGCCTTTCTTATAGCTCGCGTCGCTCGACGTTGATGCTCGGTGTACGCACGCACCGTTTTCCTTTACGATCCGTGACGGCTTGGTTGCTGAGAGGGGTCCGCCCTCTTGTCTATGGCCCGATCATTTTCGCGAGGTCTAATGCTTGGTTGACTTGGGTTGAGTTGCTCCCCTTGGCTATGGCGGGACCGCTTTTCTACCATTCGGTCAGTACCGTTGGTTTTGTTTGCTTTACGAGCGAATGCTCGTTTGTGTGATATTCTTGTGTGCTTCCCCTTTTCCCTCGTAGGTTGTTAGATTAGTTTAGACTTGTACCCTTTGTATGATAACATTAGGTAGCAAGCTTTCCCCCTTAGCTTAGGTCTTCCTCATGCATTCTTTAAAACACAAACCACACTCTTTGATTTTCTTTTCTTAAGAGCTTGTTATTTCCGCTCCATTCCCAAGCATAAGCCTCCAAAGGTCGAGCAGCGGAGTGTGAATGTAACTCGTTCACCTAAAAAACACAAAACAAACAGAAATTAGTTAGCCGAGCTACGGTAGCTCTGATTCTGCAAAACAGATACGTAGGCAGCGGGGTAGGGCCCGTGCGAGCACAATCCTTTATTTTCCCTACATTCTGCATTCATTTTAGTCCAGATTAGCGTAGATTTGTTACACACCCATAGATTTAGACACAGGCGTGGATACCATCGAGTACGATGGGCGCGAGGGGTGCTAGCACCTTCCCCTCGCGTAACCGACTCCCTTACCCTTTTTCTCTGGTCGTGAGACCGTTGTTTTGTTTTGTGGTTTGTTGGCATTCCCTTCCTTTTCAGGATAAATATGTTAGTGGCGACTCTGTTAATTTTCGCGGTAGCGACAATCGGCAAACCAAGGCCTCACGTGAATCGCAAAAAGTTTTTCATCGGGAAATTCTTCTCTTACTTCTATCTCATTCTTTGTAATCTCCACGTTTACCAACCGAGATAAATGATCCGCCACCAAGTTTTCGGATCCCTTTTTGTCTCGGATTTCCCAATCAAACTCTTGTAAAAGTAAAATCCAACGGATTAACCGTTGTTTGGAATCCGGCTTAGTTAGCAAATATTTTATCGCGGAATGATCAATGTAGACTACAACTTTAGAACCGATCAAATAAGCTCTAAATTTCTCCAATGCATACACTATGGCTAGTAGCTCTTTTTCAGTTGTTGCATAGTTAATTTGAGCTTCATTCAAAACTTTACTAGCATAGTGAATTGCATGGAAAATTTTTGCTCTTCTTTGACCTAATACCGCACCAACCGCATAATCGCTTGCATCACACATGAGTTCAAAATCCATTTTCCAATTTGGAGCAACGATTATGGGTGCGGTAACTAATTTGTCTTTCAGCTCAAGGAAGGCTTTTCGACAGGACTCATCAAAATTAAAATGCGTACCTTTGTTGAGTAAATTACTCAATGGCTTTGCGATCTTCGAAAAATCCTTGATGAATCTCCTGTAGAAACCGGCATGTCCAAGAAAACTCCTTATTCCCTTGATGTTGGTTGGTGGTGGCAGCTTCTCTATGATTTCCACTTTGGCTTTGTCAACTTCAAGTCCTTTGGAAGAAATTTTGTGTCCAAGAACCACTCCTTCGGTGACCATAAAATTGCATTTTTCCCAATTGAGCACAAGGTTGGTCTTCAAACATCTCTCTAATACCACTTCAAGATTCTCTAAGCATAGGTCAAAAGATGCTCCATACACTGAAAAATCGTCCATGAACACTTCAATACATTCCTCAATCAAATCCGCAAAGATGGCTTGCATGCATCTTTGGAATGTAGCTGGAGCATTACATAGTCCAAAGGGCATTCTTCGATAGGCAAAAACACCAAAGGGACATGTAAAAGCGGTCTTCTCATGATCCGCCGGGTTCACCGAAATTTGGTTGTAGCCCGAATAACCATCTAAAAAGCAATAGAAATTCTTGCCGGCTAGCCTTTCTAACATTTGATCCATGAAAGGCAATGGGAAATGATCCTTCCTTGTTGCTTGATTTAATCTTCTATAGTCGATACACATTCTCCATCCGGTTACCGTTCTTGTCGGAATCAATTCATTCTTTTCATTTCGGATAACCGTCATGCCGCCTTTCATAGGAACAACTTGCACCGGACTTACCCATTCGCTATCGGAAATAGGATAGATCATCCCGGCCTCTAATAGCTTAACTACTTCCTTCCTCACGACTTCCTTCATTGATGGGTTGAGCTGTCTTTGAGGTTGAGCAACCGATTTGTAATCGTCCTCCATCATGATTTTGTGCATGCAATAAGCGGGACTAATACCTTTCAAATCAGATAAAACCCACCCTATTGCACCTTCATGCTTCTTTAACACCTCGATTAAGCGAGTCTCCTCTTGAGTAGACAAAGAATTACTAATGATCACCGGCTTAGTGAAGTTATCACCAAGGAAAACATACTTCAAATGAGGTGGCAACATCTTTATCTCAATTTTTTATTCTTCCACTTTCTTTTCCGCATGCAACTCTTCTACCTTTTCTTCATTATGGTCTATCTCCCCACAAGATTCCAACTCATTCAAGAATGCTTCCATTTCTTTCTCTTCAATCTCGGATAAGACATTGTAAGCTCCTATAAGAGATCTTTCCAAAGGACTAGAGATGTGAACTTGATTAGCAACCTCCTCGATCTCCTCTTCGGTGGCATCAACTCGAAATGTGTCATGTTTATCCTTGGGATGCTTCATTGCTTCAAAGAGATTGAAAGTGACTTCTTCATCTTGCACTCTCACCTTCATAAGACCATCGTCTATGTCGATCATCATCCGGGCTGTTTTCATGAAAGGTCTTCCAAGTATCAATGGTACGTCACGGTCTTCTTCCATATCAACTACCACAAAGTCTACCGGGAACAAAAATTTGTCCACTTTGACTAGCATGTCTTGTGCAACTCCATAAGGAGAGGTGAGAGACTTGTCGGCTAGTTGCAAAGTCATTCGGGTCGGCTTCATCTCTATGTTTCCTAATCTCTTGATGATAGATAACGGAATTAAATTAATACTTGAGCCCAAATCTACCAAACTGTTACCTATGTAATGACCTCCGATTGTAACCGGCAAGGTAACACGTCCCGGATCGGCTTCTTTCTTTGGTAATGTCTTTTGGATTATGGCACTACAACGAGCATCAAGTAAAATAGTCTCCTCTTCCGAATATCTCTTTTTCTTGGTGAGAATGTCCTTCATGAACTTTGCATATTTTGGCATTTGTTCTAACGCTTCGGAAAATGGGATATTCACTTGGAGTTGTTTGAAAATATCCATAAACCTAGCGTATTGCCTTGCATTATCCTTCCTTGATTTGGCATGAGGATATGGTAAGTGTTGGGAAGGGATTTCGCTCTTTTGTTCATCTCTCTTTTTATTTCTCTTCACACTCTTAGTGTTTTTCTCTTTTTCTTTATCTTCTTTCCTCTCTTTTTCAACTAAGTCTTCCTCTATCTTTTCCTCACTTTTTTCTCCCTCATTTTCAACTATCACTTCTACTTCTTTCTCTACAACTACTACCTCCTCTGAAGGATAGAAAAACACTTAGAAAGGGGGGGTTTGAATAAGTGTAGCTTTAAAAACTTGACAGATAAAAATAAATTGCACAGTTATTTTTATCCTGGTTCGTTGTTAACTAAACTACTCCAGTCCACCCCCGCAGAGATGATTTACCTCAACTGAGGATTTAATCCACTAATCGCACGGATTACAATGGTTTTCCACTTAGTCCGCAACTAAGTCTTCCAGAGTCTTCTGATCACACACTGATCACTCCAAGAACAACTGCTTAGATACCCTCTAAGACTTTTCTAGAGTCTACTGATCAACACGATCACTCTAGTTACAATCTGCTTAGTTCACTCCTAAGACTTCCTAGAGTATTCTGATCCACACGATCACTCTAGTTCCTTACAACTTAATGTAATCAATTCAAGAGTTTACAAATGCTTCTTACAAGCGATAATCACAACTGTGATATTTCTCTTAATCGTTTAAGCTTAATCTCACTAATATATTACAACAGCAATGTAGTGAGCTTTGATGAAGATGAAGATTCTGAGCTTTGGATTTGAACAGAGTTTCAGCAAGTTAATTTGAATTATGTTGTTCAGGATCGTTAACCTTGCTTCTCATCAGAACTTCATATTTATAGGCGTTGAGAAGATGACCGTTGAATGCATTTAATGCTTTGCGTGTTCCGTACAGCATCGCATTTAATGTTATACGCTTTTGTCAACTACCTCGAGCCTTGTTCACGCTGTGTCTACTGACGTAGCCTTTAATAGCTTTTAACGTTCCTTTTGTCAGTCAGCGTAGCCTGCCACTTGTACTTCCTTCTGATCTGATGTTTGTGAATACAACGTTTGAATATCATCAGAGTCAAACAGCTTGGTGCATAGCATCTTCTGATCTTCTGACCTTGAAGTGCTTCTGAGCGTGATACCATCTTCTGAGCTTCAGTGCTTCTGATCTCTTGTTCTTCTGATGCTTCCATAGACCCATGTTCTGATTCTGCTTCGACCATCTTCTGATGTCTTGCCAGACCATGTTCTGATGTTGCATGCTGAACCCTTGAGACAAAGCTTCTGAGCGCTGAATTATGCGTACTCTTTATATATTTCCTGAAAGGGAAATTGCATTGGATTAGAGTACCATATTATCTTAAGCAAAATTCATATTATTGTTATCATCAAAACTAAGATAATTGATCAGAACAAATCTTGTTCTAACAATCTCCCCCTTTTTGATGATGACAAAAACATATATAAATGATATGAATTTGCGATCAGAAAGAATAGAAGGCAAAAGACAAATTACACAGCTATAGCATAAGCATATGAATATGTCTCCCCCTGAGATTAACAATCTCCCCCTGAGATAAATAATCTCCCCCTGAAATAAATACTCGAAGAACTTTAATAAAAGACTTCCCTGATTATTTCGGTAGAGACGATCATATAAGCTTCTTGTCTTCAGAGAATTCATAGCTTCTGACTTCTGCTTCCATAGGACAGCTTCAGAACTAGAATTTCCTTAGATCCTTAGAACACTCACAGCTTCTGATTCCTGCTTCCATCTAGGACAGCTTCAGAACTTGAATTTCTTTGATCTTCTGAACATTCACAGCTTCTGATTTCTGCTTCCATTCAGGACAGCTTCAGAACTTGAATTTCTTTGATCTTCTGAACATTCACAGCTTCTGATTTCTGCTTCCATTCAGGACAGCTTCAGAACTTGAGTTTTCTGGATCTTTAGAACATTCGCAGCTTCTGATTTCTGCTTCCCTCGGATAGCTTCAGAGCTTTGAATTTCTACCAACATCACTTCATGCTAGATTTGTATCAGAACATTGTTGAATGTACCAGAGCATCATCTGAGCATCTCTACATCCTGAAATGTTACAGAACAAAAACTAAACGACAAAAGTCAGCATGAACGAGTTAGAACATAAAATATATGTTTGAGCACATTATATGAATCAGAGCCATATAGGCTGAAATAATGTATCAGAGCAAATAATGTATCAGAGCCATAACATTATATGTATCAGAGCAAATAGAATTTTGTCAGATCAAATAGACAAATATAAATCAAATTCTATTTTCAGTGCTTCTGATTCATTCTTCTTTCTTGCTTCTGATTTCTGAAGCTTGACAGCACTCGGCTTGCTTCAGTTTCCATGGTTTTGCTTCTGTGTTTGCTTTTTGCTTTGAAGATTCTCTTCACTATACCTGCAAAACACTTAAACCATATAGAACTTGCAGTTCTTGTTAGTGAATGTGTGGGAGCTTTACCCAGCAACTGATAGATTTAATCAAATCATTTATCATTTATCTTCTCCCCCTTTTTGTCATAACATCAAAAAGAATATTTCAAAAGATTCAGATGCATAAAACGACAAATAGAGTCACTGGAATGTAAAAGCAAAGAAACTTTTTCATTGATAACTAAAAAAGGATTACAAGAAGTTCCTATGTTTAACAAGCAGATGCAACAAGGAAAAGAAAACTACAAAGACCAAATCCTAAGACCCTAGCTAAGACAACGTTTGTGCCAGCATGCCATGAAGGAGTGAAACGCCTCATTGACTGCTTCTTGGGCTTTCAGGCGAGGGATCAGGGAGACTTGGTCCTGATGCAGATCTTCCACCATCTTTACCAGAGACAGCATTCCCAGCAGGTGAAGATGAAGAGATTTCTTCGGAATCGATTAAGGGAGAGGAAGGGTTAGATGAAGAGGAAGCTGAGTCTTGAAGGTCGAAAGATGATGAAGAAGATGGAGATGATGGAGGGCTTTCACCAGGAGGATGAAACACTCGTCTAGAATAATTTCCAGACAACATTGCTTCGAATGGATTCACCTTGAGAGGATCATAGGTGATTTTGATCTTTTTGGGTTTGGAAGGTGATGTTTCAACAGCTTTTCTTTTGTTGTTTTGATCATTTTCATTATTTCCTGGGCTTGATGAAGAGTTCATGATGGGTTTGCAGAAAAAGAGCAGGTAGGGTTTGATATGGAAGAGAGAGAGGGAAAAACTTGATGAAGAAATGCAAAGAGATAGAGAGAGATGAGAGGGAAAGAGAAGAGTTTGAAGAGTATTTAAAAGAAAATAAAATGAAACGAATGATGAATAGCATTTAATGTTACGTGACGTGAGGAGAGATAATAAATACAAATGAGGTGACTAGCACAGTTACCTATGGTCGGTGTCCCTTCAACTGCACGCACGTTTATCCATGAATAGTAACGACAGGTTTACCATCCCGAGATAAAACGTAACAGCTGTTTTGCTTTAAAAGAGGTTCTGAATCAACTTAGACAATGAAACGTTAGTAATAACCGAATCATAATTTCTAAAAGATTTCAGTCAGAACTTCTGATATAGAAAAATAATCCATTTTCATTTCAGAAGATACTCATACATGAGAACTTCTCATCTTCTCATTCTGGGCATAAATCCATACTGATGTTCTTCAGAATGAACTTAAACCTATCTTCAGCCAAGGGTTTTGTAAAGATATCAGCCCATTGATGGTCTGTATCAACAAAGTTTAAAGATATAACACCCTTCTGAACATAGTCCCTTATGAAATGATGTTTAATCTCAATTTGTTTAGCTTTTGAATGAAGAATAGGATTCTTAGATAAACATATAGCAGAAGTATTATCACAGAATATAGGAATGTTACTCTCAAATATCTGATAATCTTCTAACTGACTCTTCATCCAGAGCATCTGTGTACTACAACCAGCAGTAGCGACATATTCTGCTTCTGTTGTTGATAGAGCAATAGTTGCTTGCTTCTTGCTATACCAAGAGATCAAATGACTTCCAAGAAACTGGCAACTTCCTAAAGTACTTTTTCTTTCAATTCTGTCTCCAGCATAATCAGCATCGCAGAATCCTACTAAGTTGTATTCTTTAGATTTTCTGTAAACTAAGCCAACATTAGTAGTACCTTTCAGATACCTTAGAATTCTCTTAACAGCAGTTAAATGAGATTCTCTAGGATCTGATTGGAATCTAGCACACAAACAAACACTGAACAGAATGTCAGGTCTAGAAGCAGTCAGATATAGAAGAGATCCAATCATACCTCTGTATAACTTCTGATCTACCTTCTTACTTACCTCATCCTTACCTAGGATGCATGTTGGATGCGTAGGAGTTTTGGCTTCTTTGCAGTCTAGAAGATTAAACTTCTTCAGAAGTTCCTTCACATACTTGGTTTGATGAACATACGTTCCTTCTGATGTTTGATTTATTTGTATTCCAAGGAAATACTTGAGTTCTCCCATCATGCTCATTTCAAACTCAGCCTGCATAGACTTAGCAAACTCCTTTCCAAGTGTAGCATTAGATGTTCCAAAAATAATATCATCTACATATATTTGACAAATTAAAATATCCCTTTTAAAGGTTTTACAAAAGAGAGTAGTGTCCACTTTTCCTCTAGTGAAACCATTATCCAGAAGGAAAGAACTTAAGCGTTCATACCAAGCTCTGGGAGCCTGTTTCAATCCATACAATGATTTCTTAAGTTTAAAAACATGATTAGGAGACATAGAGTCTTCAAAACCAGGAGGTTGATGGACATAAACTTCTTCATCTATATAACCATTTAAGAAGGCACTCTTGACATCCATTTGATAAAGAGTGATGTTATGTTGAGTGGCAAATGAAATTAATAGACGAATAGATTCTAACCTGGCCACTGGTGCAAAGGTTTCTGTATAATCAATCCCTTCTTGCTGACTATAACCCTGAGCCACCAGTCTGGCTTTGTTCCTTACCACTTCACCTTTCTCACTGAGCTTGTTTCTGAAGACCCATTTTGTACCAATTATATTGAATCCATCTGGTCTAGGAACAAGATCCCAAACATCATTCCTTGTAAACTGATTCAGTTCTTCTTGCATAGCAATTATCCAGTCTGGATCTTCTAGAGCATGATCAACAGAAGTTGGCTCGATCAAAGATACAAGACCTAATTGACAGTCTGCATTGTTCTTAAGGAATGCTCTTGTTCTGATTGGATCATCCTTCTTTCCAAGAATGACATCTTCTGAATGACCAGAGATGAGTCTGGATGATCTTCTGGCAGATGGTTCTGCAGAAATGCTTAGATCCTCCAGAGAAGCTGATACTTGATCTTCAGATTCTTTGCTTCTGAGAAGCTCTGCTTCTGATGCGTTGCTTCTTGGCTCAACAACTTCTGATATATCAATATCACAATCTGCAAAATTATCAAACTGCTTTGGTTTTTCAGAACCAAGCTTATCATCAAACCTGATATTGATTGATTCTTCTACAATCAATGTTTCAGTATTGTATACTCTGTAGCCTTTTGAGCGTTCAGAATATCCAAGAAGGAAACATTTTTGAGCTTTGGAATCAAACTTACCAAGATGATCTTTAGTGTTCAGAATAAAGCATACACATCCAAAAGGATGGAAATATGAAATGTTGGGCTTTCTATTCTTCCACAATTCATAGGGAGTCTTATTTAGAATAGGTCTGATAGAGATTCTATTCTGAATATAGCATGCAGTGTTTATTGCTTCTGCCCAGAAATGCTTAGCCATATTGGTTTCATTGATCATGGTTCTGGCCATTTCTTGCAGAGTCCTATTCTTTCGTTCTACAACCCCATTTTGCTGTGGAGTTCTAGGACAAGAGAAATCATGGGCAATACCATTTTCTTTGAAGAACTCTTCAAAGGATCTGTTCTCAAATTCACCACCATGATCACTTCTGACCTTTATGATTTTACACTCTTTTTCAGATTGAATCTGAATGCAGAAATCAAAGAACACTGAATGAGTCTCATCCTTGTGTTTCAAGAATTTTACCCATGTCCAGCGGCTATAATCATCTACGATGACTAATCCATATTTCTTCCCTCTGACAGATGCTGTTTTGACTGGGCCAAACAGATCAATGTGCAAGAGTTCTAATGGCCTTGAGGTAGAAACAACATTCTTGGACTTGAATGCAGGTTTGGAGAACTTGCCCTTCTGACATGCTTCACAAAGAGCATCTGATTTAAATTTCAGATTAGGGAGTCCTCTGACCAGATTCAGTTTGTTAATCTGAGAAATTTTTCTCAAACTAGCATGACCTAATCTTCTGTGCCAGACCCACTGCTCTTCAGAAACAGACATAAGACAAGTCACCTTCTGACTCATAAGATCTTGCAGATCTGTCTTATAAATGTTGTTCTTCCTCTTGCCTGTAAATAGGATTGAGCCATCCTTCTGATTTACAGCCTTGCAAGACTCTTGATTAAAGATTATATCATAACCATTGTCACTTAATTGACTGATAGATAAGAGGTTATGAGTTAATCCTTCTACAAGAAGTACATTAGAAATGGAAGGAGAGTTACCAGACTTTATAGTTCCAGAGCCAATTATCTTGCCCTTCTGATCTCCTCCAAACTTGACTTCTCCTCCAGACTTAAGCACCAGGTCTTGGAACATAGACCTTCTTTCTGTCATGTGTCGCGAGCATCCAGAGTCCAGGTACCATGACATGTTGTGCTTTGTCCTTTTTGCAGTCAAGGATATCTGCAATAGGAATAATCTTATCCTTAGGTACCCACATTTTCTTGGGTCCTTTCTTGTTAGATCTCCTCAAGTTCTGATTGAACTTGGGTTTAGCATTGTAAGCAATAGGAGGAACAGCATGATATTTTTTAATGTGAGTTTCATGATATTTCCTAGGTTGTGTCACATGCTTTTTGGTGTGTGTTAAGTGAAAACTTTGAGCATGTGAAGTGTGCCTAATATCATGAGAGTGGCCATACTTGAACTGATCATACAATGGCTTGTATGTGATTTTCATTTCATCAACAGGTTCAAGTTTGTATGGGGTTTCACCCTCAAAACCAATGCCTACTCTTTTGTTTCCAGACACAGCATATATCATAGAAGCTAGCTGACTTCTGCCAATACTTCTAGATAAGAACTTCCTGAAACTTAAATCATATTCTTTCAGAATATGGTTTAGACTAGGAGTGGATTTTTCTGAATCAGAAGGAGATCCAACATTATTGGATAATTTTAAAAGTTTTTCTTTTAATTCAGAATTTTCCAACTCAAGCTTCTTTGTTTCAAATTCAAATTGCTTTTTCAGCTTTTTGTATTTGAGACTAATCTGAGACTTGAGTTCCAGAAGTTCAGTTAGACCGGAAACTAACTCATCTCTAGTAAGTTCAGAAAATACCTCTTCAGAATCTGATTCTGATGTAGATTCTGATTCGTCATCTTCTGTCGCCATCAGCGCACAGTTGGCCTGCTCATCTTCAGAGTCTGAATCATCTTCTGACTCATCCCAGGTTGCCATAAGACTTTTCTTCTTATGAAACTTCTTCTTGGGATTTTCCTTCTGAAGATTTGGACATTCATTCTTGTAGTGTCCAGGCTCATTGCATTCATAGCACATGACTTTCTTCTTGTCAAATCTTCTATCATTAGAAGATTCTCCACGTTCAAATTTCTTTGAACTTCTGAAGCCTCTGAACTTCCTTTGCTTGGTCTTCCAGAGTTGATTTAGCCTTCTGGAGATCAGGGACAGTTCATCTTCTTCTTCAGATTCTGATTCTTCAGGATCTTCTTCTCTAGCCTGAAAAGCGTTAGTGCATTTCTTGATATTGGATTTTAATGCAATAGACTTACCTTTCTTTTGAGGCTCATTTGCGTCCAGCTCTATTTCATGACTTCTCAAGGCACTGATAAGCTCTTCCAGAGAAACTTCATTCAGATTCTTTGCAATCTTGAATGCAGTCACCATAGGACCCCATCTTCTGGGTAAGCTTCTGATGATCTTCTTTACATGATCAGCCTTGGTGTATCCCTTGTCAAGAACTCTCAATCCAGCAGTAAGAGTTTGAAATCTTGAAAACATCTTTTCAATGTCTTCATCATCCTCCATCTTGAAGGCTTCATACTTCTGGATTAAAGCTAGAGCTTTGGTCTCCTTGACTTGAGCGTTTCCTTCATGAGTCATTTTCAAGGACTCATATATGTCATAGGCCGTTTCCCTGTTAGATATCTTCTCATACTCAGCATGAGAGATAGCATTCAGCAAAACAGTTCTACATTTATGATGATTCCTGAAAAGCTTCTTCTGATCATCATTCATTTCTTGCCTAGACAGCTTTACGCCACTAGCATTTACTGGATGTTTGTAACCATCCATCAGAAGATCCCATAGATCACCATCTAGACCAAGAAAGTAACTTTCCAGTTTATCTTTCCAGTATTCAAAGTTTTCACCATCAAATACCGGCGGTCTATTATAACCATTGTTACCGTTGTATTGCTCAGCAGAGCCAGATGTAGATGTAGTCTTTTCACTTTCATCAACCATCTTTTACAGAAGCGTTTTTCTCTTCCTGAATCTTTTCTAAACATGGTTAAGTGCTTGCACCTTAGAACCGGCGCTCTGATACCAATTGAAGGATAGAAAAACACTTAGAAAGGGGGGGTTTGAATAAGTGTAGCTTTAAAAACTTGACAGATAAAAATAAATTGCACAGTTATTTTTATCCTGGTTCGTTGTTAACTAAACTACTCCAGTCCACCCCCGCAGAGATGATTTACCTCAACTGAGGATTTAATCCACTAATCGCACGGATTACAATGGTTTTCCACTTAGTCCGCAACTAAGTCTTCCAGAGTCTTCTGATCACACACTGATCACTCCAGGAACAACTGCTTAGATACCCTCTAAGACTTTTCTAGAGTCTACTGATCAACACGATCACTCTAGTTACAATCTGCTTAGTTCACTCCTAAGACTTCCTAGAGTATTCTGATCCACACGATCACTCTAGTTCCTTACAACTTAATGTAATCAATTCAAGAGTTTACAAATGCTTCTTACAAGCGATAATCACAACTGTGATATTTCTCTTAATCGTTTAAGCTTAATCTCACTAATATATTACAACAGCAATGTAGTGAGCTTTGATGAAGATGAAGATTCTGAGCTTTGGATTTGAACAGAGTTTCAGCAAGTTAATTTGAATTATGTTGTTCAGGATCGTTAACCTTGCTTCTCATCAGAACTTCATATTTATAGGCGTTGAGAAGATGACCGTTGAATGCATTTAATGCTTTGCGTGTTCCGTACAGCATCGCATTTAATGTTATACGCTTTTGTCAACTACCTCGAGCCTTGTTCACGCTGTGTCTACTGACGTAGCCTTTAATAGCTTTTAACGTTCCTTTTGTCAGTCAGCGTAGCCTGCCACTTGTACTTCCTTCTGATCTGATGTTTGTGAATACAACGTTTGAATATCATCAGAGTCAAACAGCTTGGTGCATAGCATCTTCTGATCTTCTGACCTTGAAGTGCTTCTGAGCGTGATACCATCTTCTGAGCTTCAGTGCTTCTGATCTCTTGTTCTTCTGATGCTTCCATAGACCCATGTTCTGATTCTGCTTCGACTATCTTCTGATGTCTTGCCAGACCATGTTCTGATGTTGCATGCTGAACCCTTGAGACAAAGCTTCTGAGCGCTGAATTATGCGTACTCTTTATATATTTCCTGAAAGGGAAATTGCATTGGATTAGAGTACCATATTATCTTAAGCAAAATTCATATTATTGTTATCATCAAAACTAAGATAATTGATCAGAACAAATCTTGTTCTAACATCCTCATCATCTTCCACTATGACCTCTTCATTCACACCATTATTCACCTTTCTCCCACTTCTTGTAACAATGGCTTTGCAATGTTGCTTAGGATTGGTTTGGGTGTTGGCGGAAAAGGATGCTCCCGGTTGTTGCTCGGACAATTGCTTTGCAAGTTGACCCACTTGATTTTCTAAATTCTTTATGGCCGCTTCATTGCTCCTTTGGTTAGCCATGGATGCTTGCATGAATTGTGTAAGAGTGTCTTCCAATTTTGAGCTCCCACCTTGAGATTGTTGACCTTGGACTTGAGGATTTGGGCTTTGATAAGGACTTTCATGTTGATAGTGTTGATTGTTGAATCTTGAGGGTTGAAATCCTTGGTTGTTTCTTTTGTACGGGTTATTGTGAGGTGGAGGTTGCCTTTGATAACCTTGATTTTGATTGTTGACATAATTCACTTCTTCACCCTCGGGAGGAGGACAAAACCCGGTAGGATGGTCACCTTGACAAAGTTCACAACTTGCTACGTGAGAAGTCATTTGCATCCCATGAATTTCCTTCATTTGTTGTGGAAGCTTCGACATTTACTTAGTGAGTAACTCAACTTGTTGAGAAAGAATCTTGTTTTGAGCAAGGATGGCATCATTGGTGTTTAATTCGAGAACACCCGGCTTCCTTTGTGATGGACTCCTATCATGTTGAGTTTGGAGATCATTGAGTGCCATACGATCGATTATCATTATTGCATCCTCCGCGCTTTTTGACATTAGAGAGCCACCCGCGGTAGCATCCAAAAGTGTCTTGTGCACCGGTTGAAGTCCATTTCGGAAGATGTGGATTTGTGTGAGATCATCAAAACCATGACCCTTGCATTTTCTAAGCATGGATTTGAATCTTTCCCAAGCATCATTTAAGGACTCGTTGCTTCCTTGATTGAAAACCGCAATTGCCGTTTTGGCCTCCATGAATCGGGATTGAGGAAAATATCGTTCTAAAAATTTTTCTTCCAATAGATTCCAATCCGTCATCACATTTGGTAATTGATCAAGATACCATTCTTTGGCTTTCCCAAGTAATGAGTGTGGAAATAATCTCTTGAACAATGATTCTTCATTGGCCGCATCGACTCTCGTTGAACCCGCAATCTCATAAAACTTTGTGAGATGTGCGAAAGGATCCTCATGATCCATTCCGGTGAATGGATTTGCATAAACAAGTTGGAGGATTCCGGTCTTCATCTCCGTATTTGCCCCACCTTGAGCATTGCGTGCAAATTGGGCGGTACGTCTTGGACTATTGGCGGACATTTCGGTTGGAACAACACCCGCCATGTCTCCTTCAAAAGTCTCTACAACTACTTCTTCAATGTGATTGTTAGAAGAAGTAGATGCCTCTTCTCTTTGTCGCTTCTCTTGGGCTAACTTCCTTCTTCTTCGTGTCTTGCTATTGAGCTTTCGGAGTGTTCTCTCAATTTCGGGATCGAAATGAAATTGCTCTTCGGAAGCTTTTTCTCGCATACACAAGAATCTACAAAACTAGCAAACCAAGTGAAACGAAAAAGCAATATTAATAAAGTAACAAAACTTAAAACAATGAACTATTGCAATGCTTGCAATATCAAACGCCAATCCCCGGCAACGACGCCAATTTGTTGAATAGTATATTCAAGGCAAATATTTTTTTAAATCGTATCCACAGAGATTGGGTGATATTACCGCCGTTCTATAGTTACTATTATTTTAAGTTCGAAAGGTAACAAAGTTGTTTTGTTTTGAATAGCTATTTGTTCTAATTAAGACAATTATAAGACAATAAAATTAAACTTGTTTCAATAATAAAAGATTGACAAGATTGGTTTTGGTTTCACTATTCCTATCTTCTATGTGACTTTAACAACTAATGCATAACTTCAATAGCAATGAAAATGTTCTAGTATCCTCTCAACAATGTTTATGTCTAAACAAGGTTGTGAAAGTTAATATATTAATCTTTAGATGATCTCTCACTCTAACTATCAATACATTAAGCTTGATTGATTGATACAAATAGAAAAGTGGCAAATAAATCTATCTCTAGCATTTATCCACTACTTGATAAAATGTTGTAGAACAAGACTTGAAATATATTTCTCAATCATAAATCAAATCTAAATAGGAAATATAAAACAACAACATTCATCCATTTCAATACTAATGAAGTTAATACAAAAGTGTTAGAGGAAAAACATAGTTAACAAGAATAGCTACTACCTCCAATCTTGCCAAAGTGGGATTTAGCTACTCATCACCATGGTTGACAACAAGAGGAATGAAGAAGAAGCTCTAAGCATCAATCTCTCACAAAGGTGCAAACTTTTCTCCCCAAAACCCTAATCTCAATGTGTGGTGTACAATAGAATAGAATGAATGGCCTTGGTTCCTCTTCTTTTATCTAAGTTAACCCCCCAAAATTCGTACTAACTGTCCATCCTCAAAAGATTAAAAATTAAACTCATGACAAGTGGGAGACCAACTAAAGTGAAATAGGAGTTTTGCTGCGCAGTGTTTGCGGCGCCAAGGATGTTTGCGGCACAAACACTTCAATTTCTGCCACATCAGAATCCAGCCAAAAACCAAGACAGATGAGATTTTTGTAGGTTGCGGCGCCAAGGATGTTTGCGGGGCAAACTGACCTCCTCAGCTCTTCTTGTACAAGTCCAAGCCTTCAAGTGATTCCCCTTTGCTTCCATGAGCTTAAAACCTAATCAAAACGCTACAAAACTAACAAACATGTGAAATAACAATTCAAAAGAACTAAAATTAAATAAATTGCAAAATTATTAAATTGTAAGAATAAATGTGTGATTATTGAGTGAAAAGTGGCTAAAGGGACCAAAAACAATATATGAAAATTAGTACTATTTGGTCCCTAACATGCACCCACACACCTTTTATGGTAATCCCTTTTGTTGCCTGTTTTCCTGTTGCCTTGTTGCCTTTCCAGTGCGGAATAGTCAAGTCCCTCGGATACGAGGACGCCTCAGCAAATGCTGCCCTCAGTTCATTCTCATCACAAAAGATCATAAGTCCCAATGATGTTGCCTTCGGTTCGGTTATATGATCTCGTCCCTCGAGGTTGCCTACAAATGATGTGATAGTCCCTTTCGATTACCGAGGTGTCCTCTTGGTTGCCTAATGATGACTATTCTTTTCCTTCCCTAAGACTACCTGCATTCTCTATGGAAAGGGACATTCTTATGGCGAACGAACTCTCGATGACCCTTCAACCTCCAAATAAAAAGATTTCCTACCCTCATATGGTATGGATAGCCTTGAAAGGCCAAAAGAACCTTTTTAATAGGCGTAATTATCTCCTAATTTCTTTGCTCTGGCTTAAATCTTTTTCTTACACTTTATCAAAAACCTTCAAAAAGGCTACGCTTATTTACAAGCTAAAGTCCTTATTTCAAATCATTTTCTTTATTCACTACAAACATTTTCAAACAAAAGAGCTAAGCAATTAAGAGCCCATGGAAAACCATGATGCAAAGGGTGCCTTACACCTTCCCTTTGTATAAATTACCCCCGAACTCAAAATTTCTTTTAAAAGGTTTTTCCTGTTCTTTTAGCCTTTCTATATATTAGACAAAATAAAAGTCGGTGGAGACTCTTGCTTACCGCGGCATTTCAATAAAGTCAGTTCACCATATTACAGCTACAAAGAAGCATTTGATGGGAAGTCAGAGTCCAATGCTGTGTATGGGCAGAAAAGGAGAAACCATGACCAATCTATTGGGGCAGTTCTGATCTCCACACCAGCGCCTAAACAAGGTAGTCAAAACAAACAAGACACACCTAAGCATCAATTCACAAAGATCAATATGTCGCTAGCTCAGGCCTTACAACATCTGCTAAAGGAAAATTTGGTTACCCTGAGGGATCCTCCTAAGAATCCTAACACCTCTGCTCCTAGCTACAAACCCAATGCGAGGTGCGCATATCATTCTAATAGTTCTGGACATGATCGACGCAGGCGAAATTAAGTTCGACTCTCCTGCAACCCCTAACGTGATCACTACTCCAATGCCTAATCACAACAAGACTGTTGATGCTGTGGATGGCTAGAAGGATGTCTTTCGAATCATTAGATTTACTTTTATTTGCAAATTTTCTTTTCTGTTTGTTTAAACATTCGACTTATGATAGACATTATCTGTTTCAATAATCATCATTAGCGCATTGCATATGATCGTCTTGAATAAATTACTTCGCTTTCATTCATTTAAATCGTGTCTTTACATTTTATTTATGTTGTGATGTTCAACTCCTGCTAAGCGGTAAGTCTTTTGAGGGAGGATGATGAAAACGATACCGCAACCTCATACAATATGCTTTTGAACGGACTATGCTGACGATGTACAGGTATTGTTTCAATTCCTAAACAGTGGAGATATAAGGATGTTAATCCCTTGTCAACCCCTTTTGAGCCTAAGGAGTAGAAGTTTTCTTTCATATGCAATTTAAAACCCTTGATCATAACCTGGGGCAGGGTAGTTACTTAGTTAACTCAGTTATACCAGCTGCTGTTTACACCAATAATGGTGGGTTCCCGTAACCATTAAGTCAGGCAGTCGACATCTATCAAAAGAAAAAAAAGCTATTAAATCAAAACCTATGAAGGAGACTTATCAAAATTGAAACATCCCGCTGACTGTAATCTCAAAATAAATAGTTCAGGCAAAAGTTAGGGATAACAAAGTCAAAAAAGGAGGTTGCTAAAAATCCTTGACAAAAGAAAACATTTCAAAGGAGGTCACAACAAATCTTCGACAAAAAAAAAGTATTACAACAAAGGATGACGGCCTGTCCAAATTAAACCTCTAATACTTCAACCATCATCAAATGCCAATGTTAGAACTTCAAGCTCTGCTGGAACTTAAATGAAAAGTTAACTGAGCATAGGTTTGAAGAACATCACGAAGATTAGGATGGGTACAAATAAATTTTGAGCCGTTATCCTTTGTTTCTTAAACCGTGAACCAAGCCACGTTACAAACCTTGAAAGTCCTAATTGAAGCATGGTTAGTTCGAAAGCATACTGTCACCGAAAGGGTGTCCTGACTCCTTAAGATTTGCAACGAATGCTGAGTTGATATCCTGTTTTTACAAACATCACATTTTCATAAACTTCACGCTTTTACATCTCCTGTTTTAATTTTTTTCAAAAACTCAAGACAGACATATGCATTGCATCTCATGAATTCATTATTAAACATATTCTGCTACATAATTTCAAGTGTTAGCATCAGAAAGAATCTGCGTAGGGTACAACTAATGATTAAAAGTCATCCTGACAGACGAAACTATCTCGGTAGCAACACCTCTTAGAAGTCAATGAATACAATGGGAATGCATCCAAGTGGGTCTGAAGCTACTTCCCGGTAAGTCAGTGGCATGCACCCAAGTGGGTCTGAAGCTACTTACCGACCTGTCAGGGACATCATGCTAAGTACTAGGGGCATGTCACCCATAGTACACATCCCATAAGGTCCTCGCAAGGCAAATCTCTTCAAATTCCCTAATAGCTGGGGCAAACCTATGCAAGGCATGTTCAACACTTCGATCAATACTCACTGGTGTTTTCCAATCAATACGAATCCAAGAATGGAAAGTGCTATAATCACTAGGGGAAACGTTCAAGACATCTATATCTTCCCACAAAGTCGGTTTCACAGGATCATATCCCCACAGAGTAATCATTAAGAAGATACCTTCAAATGTTCTCGTCCCAACAAAGGCTTATTTCCTCAACGGAGTTTTACATCTTCGACACTGCTGATTCCCCGACTCTTTTCTCTTCTCCAAACAAGGTTATTCATCTCTCTTATCCCCCAGTCAGGGTACATCAAGATCAATCATTCAAATGGCTCTCATTCCCAAGCAGAAGTCAAAAATCCCCAGCTAAGTGTCCTCGGGTTCTGTATTCTCCACAACAGTCAAGGATTTATTTTCCCTGCCAGATAATGCTACAATCTTCTATCATTATTAACAAACATTTTGCATTCATACATCATACGCCTTATGGCACACACATAACATATATACGCCTCATGGCATATGCATACAATCTCATTCATTTCAAAAATAAACATTACAATACATGCATCACGACATTGCATAAAATTAATACTGCTTTTTCAGTCTATTCCTACAAATAAATAGTATCTTCTAGATATAGTGCAAAGATAATCAAGTTAACAATTTAATTGTGACGCTCATTCAAGACAGAGATTTAGTTCTGACACGTAATTTTGGATATCTTCCAAAGATAGTTCAGAGATAATCAAGACCAAGATTTAATTCTGATACTTAGTTCTGGGTATTCTCCAGAGATAGTTCAGAGATAATCAAGACAGAGATTTAATTCTGATACTTAGTTCCGGGAAATTCTCCAGAGATAGTTCAAAGATAATCAAGACATAGATTTAATTCTGATACTTAGTTTCGGGTATTCTCCAGAGATAGTTCAGAGATAATCAAAACCAAGATTTAATTCTGATACGTAGTTCCGGGTATTCTCCAGAGAGAGTTCAGAAATAATCAAGACCAAGATTTAATTATGATACTTAGTTCCGGGTATTCTCCAGAGATAGTTCAGAGATAATCAAGACAAAGATTTAATTCTGATACTTGGTTACGGGTATTCTCTAGAGATGGTTCAAAAATAATCAAGACAAAGATTTAATTCTGATACTTAGTTCTGGGTATTCTCCAGAGATAGTTCAGAGATAATCAAGACCAAGATTTAATTCTGATACTTAGTTCTGGGTATTCTCTAGAGATAGTTCAAAGATAATTAAGACCAAGATTTAATTCAAGTACTTAGTTCCGGGTATTCTCCAAAGATAGTTTAGAGATAATCAAGACTAAGATTTAATTCTGATACTTAGTTCCGGGTATTCCCCAAAGATTGTTCAAAGATAATCAAGACAATGATTTAGTTTTGATACTTAGTTTCAGGTATTCTCCATGAATAGTTCAGAGATAATCAAGAGACTTAGATCTAATTCTGTCACTACGAACAGTGTTGGTATGATCGACGTCAACAAACACTTCTCAATACAAAGGATTCAGTCTAAAGTACGAGTCATCCTAGGATGCAACCTGACGTACGGTGTATTCTAAACAATTATCAACACATTGGATCCGGTCTAACGCATGACCTATCCTTTAGCCTAACACACGGCTTTCCAGACATCTACCGATGCAAATTGGATCCGGTCTAACTCACGACCCATCCTTCAGTCTAACATACGATCCATCCTTCAGCCTAACATAAGGCTTTTCCAGATATTTAACAATGCAAACTAGACCCAGTCTAGCGTATGAATCGTACTAAAAAGTATACCCTAATGTACGACTTACTTTGACACTTACCAATACGTTGGATTCATTCCAACGTATGACTCTTCCTAAGTATATCCTTCAGATACAGTTTAATGTACGACGTATTCTAATCCTCAAGTCTATCGAGCTGGATGGCATTTTTAAGCCCATCTCAATCAAGTCTCCCAACATCCATATGGCATCTTTAAGCCCATCTCCAAAAAGTCCCTTCACCATCAGCAAGGGCAAATTTCTTGGTATTCTAGTGTTCAATCCTCTTCCACCTTCAGATTCCAACAGGCACACATGCCAATCTACATCTTCAGGTTTAAGAAGATTGAGCAGGGGCAGCTGTCATACCCCAAAATTTCCCATCATATTCCAAGATATTTTGACTCACCTGACTCTTAATTGCTCGAGACAATATATGAACTGAGCACACTTACTCCCTCCTAAGCAACAAGATCTAAAATTAGGGTTTCTGATTTAATCAAGGAAAATCAACTTCTGATGCCTCAAGTGAGCTTCATGGCTTCACATATGGTTCAAAGCATACTTATGCCAAATGTCAATCCCTGATTCAAAGGATTGCTCAGTCAATGGCCCAAATGATCAATAATCGACTAGTTGACCTAAAAGTCAAACTATGGTCAAACCACAGTCAAAGCTCCTGATTTTTTATCAACGTCAACATTTTGAAGTAACATTCATCATTTGATCAAGAGTTTATCATGATTCATCAAGAAAAGATTCGAAATCAACAAAAGTCCAGGTTACTAAATTAGGGTTTCTAGGAGAAAGTCAACCCAACTTTGACTGATCATAACTTTCAAATGGTGCGTCAGAAATTTCCCAACCAAAGCCTAATATGAAGGAAATTGAATTCTCTACAACTTTTATGTTGGGTCCGAGGTCAAGAAATGCTTCCTCTAAAGAGATACAAGTCAAAACATTAGAGGACTTTTGAAAAGTCAACCAAAAGTCGTTTTTTTCAAAGGACATATATTGAGCATCAATAAAGATTTTGACATGGGACCAAAATGTCTGGTTAGAGGACTCTTCAAGCTTCCTAAAAAGTCCAAGAACACTTAAAAATGTTAAAATATGAAGAAATGGCAAGGTGCACAAGTTCACCAATTTTCAAGGGTGTGCATGAAGAGAAAAAAGCCCAAAACTCATAAACTTTCCAAATGGGCTTGCATTCTTTTCTTCTACTCTTTATCTTAAGCCCATGCACGTCCCAAAAAAGTATCTTTCTATTTTTTTAATTATTTTTATTGATTATTTTATGATTTTTATTCATTTAAATCATAATTTAATTATATAAAATAATGAATTAAATGGAAGATATGATTTTGCTTTGATTCTAAGCCAAATATCAATCAAATATCCTCATCCAATCATCCAAATTTCGTTCACATGGCTTGAGGTGCAAGAAAGATCAAATTTTGGAAGTTTTGATTTAAAAATTCAATCAAATATTTGGTGATCCATACAAGATATTTTGATGTGCTTTTTTTCCAAGAAACCTCTCATCTATATATACTTCACCATCAGACTTAAATCACACGCTTGGACAAACCCTAAGGCTGCCAAAAACGAAACCCTAATTCTTGTCTTTTTTGTCAAAAAGTGCAAACACGGTTTCATACATACAACCTATTCCAAGCTCTCTCAATCATTCATTCATCTTTAACCGGTATTGTAGGGTAAGATTGAATCAAAATCCATGGTTCTAAGCTTTTAAATCGTGACATACAACATACATGTTTTTATGGTTTTTTTCATACACTTGCATCTCTGTTTTTACTTTGTTTCGATAGCTACTAACAATTGCAATGAGTTCCTGGGTATTGTCGCACGCTCACGAAAAATGAACAACAGAGTCGCCACTAACATATCTATCCTAAAAGGAAAGGAACGTCAGCAAACCTAAAACGAATAAGAACGAGGTCTTACGACCAAAGATAGGGTACGGAAGTCGGTTACGCAAGGGGAAGGTACTAGCACCCCTCACGCCCATCGTACTCGATGGTATCCACCTATGTTTGTTGCTATCTAAAGGGTGTCTAAATCTAAAGTTTAATTACTAAGGGAATGTATGCAAATGAAAGAAAACGAAACACGGGGAAAATAAGGTTTATAAATAATTGTGCTCGCTTAGGCCCCGCGACCTAATGCCTACGTATCCTTTTCAGGAATCAGAGCGCCGTAGTTCGGCTCTTTAGTTTTTGTTTGTTTTTGTGTTTTTTAGTGGACGGAGTTACATTCGCAATCTAGCGTCAGGATAGCAGCTCGTTGAGTGGAGTCTTATGCGTTACCAGTCCGCGATCGAAAGGAAGCTACATGTCCGATTGAGGGAAAGAATGCCTCGGAGGCGAGATGAAGAAGAGATTTTGAGCGTTTCGAGTGGAACCCTAAAGCAAGGGAGACTCGAGTTGCTCTTTGGTTTGTGTCTTTTAGAAATTGGGAACTTACGCTCGAATGGTTCCCTAAAGCAAGGGAGATCCAAGCACTCGAATGGTTCCCTAAAGCAAGGGAGATCCAAGCACTCGAATGATTCCCTATAGCAAGGGAGATTCAAGCTTCCATTCCCTTTTTAATGATTTTCACTTTTTATTAATGTTTTTTAAGTGTTTTCTTTGTATTTTTTAAGGGAAATTAAGTCAAGTATTTGTTAAGTGTTTTAAAGTTGAAAAGGAAAAGAAACTAGCCTAAGTATGAAGGGAATTTCTAAGTCCTAATGTTGTCATGGATTCTACCTAAAGGTTAGGAATAAAGGAACATGAAAGTTAAAGTCACAATTATAAGCAAAGATGGAGTAAGGATACGTTGGCACAAAATTATACACAAGCATGAAGTAGCAAGTCAAAAATATAGTACAAAATGAAATAAAATACTACTATTTTTATGTTGATTTTTATGGGAGAAGTTGAGTTACAAGTCAAGCAGAAAGACTAAAAACAAATAGCCTAAAAACTAATATTTTTTTGATTATTTTTATATGTCAAAAATTGTATTAAAGATCTAAAAGAAAGCTAGCATTTTATTTACTCAAAGAAATGTTAAAAGTCTAATTAAAACCTAAATTGTTAATGGAAACAGGGGGGTATAAAATTGATTTTATGGTGCAGAAAGGAATTAGGGCGTAGGCCCACTAGTACTGGCCCAGAAGAGTATTTTTGTTACATGTTTCCTTTCAGCCAAAAACCTGAATGTGATGCTGGGCTTAAGGGGGTGAGAAAGCATTTCGGCCCAGAATAATTGTTTTTAGATTTTGTGCAAAAGACGGGGGTGAATGGGCTCAGTGGGGTGTGTGATCCTTAATTTATTATTTGGCCCAATGACGTGATCCATGACTGATTAGATTTTGTGGTTTTTTTTGTTAATTCAGATAAAATAATTAATTAATAAAAGATAATAAACAGAAAGAAAAATAAAAATACAAAGGGATTAGGGTTCGTTTACGTGATTCAAGTCTCTACTACTCAGACTCTCCTTTTTCGCTCGCAAAGGCAAACGGCGCCGTTAGCGTCTTCTTTCCCTTTCTCCGGCGAGCGTTCTGAACGCCGCCGTGAATCGCTCCTCTCCCAATCTGAGGCTCACTCTCTCCGTTTCTATCTCCCCTCGTGATTCTCTATCTCTCCCCAACCTACCGTAATCGAACCCTAAACCGTTAATTTGTTACAAAGCTAGAAACCCTAAAAGTTAAGAATCGGGATTAAACGAAGACGAAGATGAATCAGAAGGAACAACCATATGGCAAGTGTTCAGTGATGCTCAAAAGTTCATATTGTATTACGAGCAGATGTGAAGATGCCGTAGAAATGTGGAGTTACGAAGACTCACCTGAAGTGAAGATCGTGATTGAGTAGTTTGGCGAAATAAACGCGAGAATTGCTTCAATGCAGGTAAACTTCTGTTACTCTTCTCCTTCTTGCGTTACTTTTCTGGATTTCGTAACGAATTGTTCTTTCTTGCTCTCTGACTTCTCCACTCTTTGCGTTGCGGTTGAAGATTATGCAATGTTATTGAGATGAAGACTGATGCGTTTGTGAGGACGAGTTGATTCGAGGTTGTTGTAGTCAGAAGAGATGAAGATGATGAGAATCCATGGAGATTGGTGAAGATGATGAATCAAGAGAATGAAGGTGTTTGAAGATTGATCAATGCTTGATGAAGATTGAAGAGAGGAATCGAAGTGAGGAATGAGGAGTGAAGAAGATTGAAGAAGGTGGTTGAAGATTGAGAGGTGAAGCAGTGAAGGTGGAAGAAGTGTTGAGAAGTGGAGGAGAGGTTTGAAGGTTATGTGAAGAATGGTGGAGATGAAGAATGTTGAAGAGAGAGAGTGGTATCAAGGGAATGAAGGAGATTGGAGAAGTGTGGAGTGATGGTTATGGGTTGAAGATGGAGAATGAATGGAGAGCCTTGAATGAAGGAGGAGCAGAGTATATATAGGTTTCAGGTTAGTCACTCTTTGGAATTTCTGTTATCCTAGTTCTGTTATTCTGTTTTGGTTGGTTCTGAAAGTTAGTTAAAACTGTTAGTGATTCTGTTAGGAAGTTAGGCAGTTATGTGAGCTGGCATAATTAGTTATAGGTTGGTTATAAAATCTGTTTTCTGTTATGGGTTAGTTGCTAATAGTTAGGAAGAGTTGGTTTTGACAGTTACAAACTAAATATGCTAGGCTTGGCAGTTAGGGAGTGAATTTACAAACTGTATTGAATTGTTTGTTTATGGTTTCAAAGTGGTTAGAAAGTCTGTATGCTTAGAATGTGAATGGATTGAATGTAGTGTGAAAATTGTTTGGATTCTGAAACTGTATGTGTGTGGTTTTGCAGCAAGTTTGGCATGGACATGAATGATTTTTGGACTTGATTGTCTATATGCTGCTGACTTGTTGGTTTGATCTCATGGTTATTTATGTTGGTATTTAATTGTTGCAGGTTGCAGGGATCTTGGAATATATTGAAGCATGAAGAGGAACATAGTTTAGCATAGGCTTTTCTTTTGTATTTGGATGGAATGTAATGGTGAAAATAACTTAGACTTGAATTCTGTATAAATGTGGATGAATTATGAATGGTGTACTGTTTGATTTACATGTATATGGGACCTTGTATATTTTTTGTAACATGAAGGTTTTTTTTTTTTTTTAAAATGGACAGTGGGTTTGTAATTTGTTGTGTAGCTTTTGAATGAATGATGAACTTGTGTGATATGAACCATCTTCGAAATGAACCACGAACCGTGTTCAGATGAAATCTTAATCCAAATTCGAACACTAAATTCCACTTTTGCGGGCACTTTGATCTTTCATAACAAATCAAACATTAATTTACCTCATGCTTTTCCCTTAGTATTGTTTTGATCACCTTGAAGAGATATAAACAAAGAATGTTGTAATCTTGTGATCCAATACCTCAAATGATAATAAAAGCCCAGTTAAGCTAACCAAGTCTTAGAATGTAACCCAATGTAAATGTTTGTATCAAACATGAAGAAAATGAACCAATTCTTAGTGCCAAACCTGGAATTCCGTTAACAATATGAACCAAGGCGAGCTCTAATCCAGGGTCCTTGATCTTTTCATGAAATGCATGGTGCGTGTAATGACCTAATAGATGAGATTGTGAGATGTATAAGCCAGTTAAAAAATAAAATTAGATGGGCAAATTTTGGGGTGCAACAGGTATCCATAGAGCATGTCTGAAGCATCGAGAGCAAGCTTCCATGGCTGAAGCATTAAACACCATGGCTAGGGCTTACGAAAGCAAAGCTTTCGTTTTCATACCTACGAGCATTTTCAGACCAAACCGACTTCACCATCGTGTTCGTAATGACGCATTTAGTGGATCTGGGTCCTATTCGATCTTTGATAAAGCATATTTTTTTAGTTTTGAATTATGCAGGATCTGCTACAAAATATGCGCAGCTAAAAGCGAAGCAAATTCGTAGCGAATTTTTGAGAAGATGATGAATAGTGTCAAGACTTTTTTACCACCACGCGCTGTCCACTGATTGGCCAGTCAATTCGTCAGACTCTCTCTCCATGTTTCCAGCTCACGCGATTGGGCCACGCAAAAAACCAGGGACCCACTTCTGACTTTTCCTTTCAAATTGCAAATTATATTTTGTTTTCTTTATTTATTTAATCGCGGGTAATTGAATAGCATATAAATATCATAGTAAAGCTAGTAACGTGAGCAATGCATTTATCATAGTGTCCTGGGTTCGAACCCCTTCTGTGACACTTTAATTTTAACAAGACTTTTTCACAGGATTCAGTGCAATTCCCATGCTCAAGTCTATGGCGCGCCATTAATCATCATCGTCAGATGTCCAGCCACACAGGATCCAAGGGCCCTGGAATGCTACTCCACCATGGACCTTTCAAGAGGCATCTCACATGATTAGTACGAGGTTTTATTGCTCTTTTATTTATTTCATAAATTAGTTATCATCAATTTTTTTACAAAACTAATTAATCTTTTTTTAAATAAAATAGAAGACTTTGTTTTTAAATAAATTACGACAAATTAATTAAATTAGGTTTTTATTTTAATTTAGGTTTAATAATTTTAACTAATTGTAGATTTAATAATTAATCTTAGGTTAATGATTTAATTTAGGTTTTTTCTAGATTAATAATTTTAGTAATTAGTTAACTTAGGTTTAATTGATTAATCAATTTAGGATTAATAATTTAATCGGCAGACTTAGGCTAATTTAATCAAATTAGAATTTAGGTTTTATTAGATAAATTGGTATAATTTTTAACCTTGACCAAAACTGTAGGCTAGGTTTTAGCCTTTTACCCTTAGGTTTTTTTAGCCATAAGGCTTTTTAACCATGATTTTCTTAAACTGCATTTTTTTATTCGCGAATTCTCTTCTCATCTCCCACTCCAGTGTATGTCGCATGCCTTTAATTTTTGTTTTATTTAATTTCCGCCTTTATTTAATTTTTGTTTTTATTTAATTTCTTCCTTTATTTAATTTCTGCCTTTATTTAATTATTTATTTTCAGCCATTTAAATTCTAGAAATCAATGTATAGGTTGCCAAGGTTTTATTTTGTAATGGTTAAGGTTTATTTTCGCGCTCCATTCCTCCTCTATTATGTAACTGCCCCAAAGCCTTGTAATAGTTGTAGGTTTATTTTCTACCTTTTAATTTCCGCACAATATAACTGTTATATAACTGCGCGGTTAGTAAAATAGGGAGTGACAACTAATAATTGAACGTAGCTCATAAACCGCAAAGATAAATATTCGAACTGAACTCACGTGATTGATGCACACACACACACCTTTAAGGTTATCCCTTGTGTTGCCTGTTGCCTCTAATTATACTAAAAAATAGTCAAGTCCCTCGGATGTAGGGATACCTTAGCACATGCTGCCTACAAATTCAAATCATCATAGTCCCTCAGAATAAAAGATCATAGTCCCTTCGAGTTGCCTACGAATAAAATGATCTCGTCCCTCGATGTTGCCTCGATAAATGATGATAGTCCCTTCGAATGCAAAGGTATCCTTACTGTTGCCTTAATGACTATTATATCCTTCCCTTAGACTACCTGCCCTCTATATGGTAGGGACAGTCTTGTGGCGAACGATTATTCTCGATGACCCTTCGATGACCCTTCAACATCCAATTGAAAGACTTCCTTCCCTCTCATGGTATGGATAGATCCTTTCACCCAAAAGACTTAAAGAACAAGAAAGACAATCTTAGGGTAGGTGCTCTTAAATGCTTGCTCATACATTCAAAATTCAAAATGCTTTTCACACCTCTCTTTTCAAATACTTTCAAAACAAGGCTACGCTTATTTACAAGTTAAAGTCCTTAACGAAGTTTTTTTACTATTCACACACGACACTTTTCAAACAATTCAAACCAAGTGAGCTAAGTAATTAAGAGTCCATGGATAACCATAGATACAAAGGGTGCCTTACACCTTCCCTTTGTATAAATTACCCCCGGAACTCAAAATCTTTCAAAGGTCTTTCCTGTTCTTTTTGCCTTCCAAATTGGATAAAATAAAAGTCGGTGGAGACTCTTGCTTACCGCGACATTTCTAAAAGCTAGTTCACCGTATTACACCAGCCACGTGCCACAAGATGACTTTACATAGTCATTATTTTGAGCCCCCATATCTCTCTCTACACACACCCAAAATCCATGA
Source organism: Vicia villosa (assembly GCF_029867415.1). Classification (NCBI taxonomy): domain Eukaryota; kingdom Viridiplantae; phylum Streptophyta; class Magnoliopsida; order Fabales; family Fabaceae; genus Vicia; species Vicia villosa. The sequence continues at coordinate 58,235,146 of NC_081184.1, read as the reverse complement.
TTCTTGTCTTGTTGGATAAAGGACATGGGATAGAACACTTCCATGCTTAGGTTGGATCTAGAATGTGCTTGTAGTTCCTTAAATAAGCTACCAAAAATAGCCCACCACGTGTTTGACAAATTGCATGCGCTGTGCCCAGAAAAGTGTCCAGCAACATGACTTGCAGAAGTGTGATTTTTCAAACTTCACTCTTTCATAACTCTTAATCCACGCCTCTAATAGAATAACTCCCAACCACAAAGTTGTTCATCTCCATGAGATGAAAAAAGTTGATGTTGAAATTTTCTCCAAAAGATGTCTCTAGCCACGTGTAATTTTCTCCTGAAGTCAGCTTACCAAATGTCCAAAATTTCTAGAATTTTTTCTAAGTCTTTCACTCTTTCCATTTTTAGTAACTCCCAAATCAACTAACTTTCCAAATATGGACATTTCGACAAATTCTTAATTTTGATTATTTTGTTGACTTTTCTTTGACTAATTTTCATCCAAAATTCAATATTGGACAGTTGATCTTGACTTTGACCAAAAAGTCAATTATTCTGATTTTCTCCGTTCCAGATGAATTTTCCCGATTAATTAGCTTCCAATCCAATTTCAATCAATAAACTCCACTGAATACCTTCTCAGGGCATCTTCATTTTCATATTCAAAAGTCACCTCATGATTAAATGTTGACCCTAAAAGTCAACTATGTTGACTTTGGTCAAAACCCTAATTTAGTGAGACCAGATGGGCTGAACTGGTTTCTTTTGAATCAAAGCCTTGATATTTATGAAACCCCGATCTCCAGAGATCCTATTAGGGATCTAGCAGCCAACTGAAACCCCAGATGTCCTCTCTCTAACCAAATAATCTCCTCAATAGAAACCCTTTCTTTGTCAATTTTCTTGAGCCAAAATAGTGCTATGAATGTATGGCTTGAATGAATGACCTGAGTAAGATATTTTTATGAATGTGATGCAAAGCCAATTAGGAATAAATAGGTCGGAAAATTTTGGGGTGCAACACCGTCCATTAGGCTATATGAGAATGAGCCAGCTATCCATTAGGTTGTATTAGTGTGAGCCATCCATTAGGCTATATTAGAGTGAGCCATCCATTAGGCTATATTGGAGACATACACTAGGATGAGTCTGTAACGAACTATACCCAGTAGCCAGTATTGTGAAGCATCATAATGAGTCGTACACTAGACTATATCTAAAGACATAAACTACAGATGTTGAGGAGAGTCAGAATGAATCTTTGTGCTGATTGTATCTGCCTCATTTCTTGATCGTCTCTGAATTGTCTCTGGAAAATGTCCAGAATAAGTATCAGAATTAGACCTTCATCTAGAATGAGTGTCAGAATTAAATCGTTGACTTGATTATCTCTGCACTATATCTAGAAGATAATGTTCATTTGATTGTAGAAATAACCTGAAAAAGCAACATTAGTTTTATGCAATGTCATGATGTATGTAATGTATGGTGTAATGAAGCTCTCAAAATAAATGAGAATCTTATATGCTATGTATGTATTTGCCATGATACATTATGAACAATGTATGATAATAACTATGTATTTGGATGAATGATGTATGGACACAACTGTGTAACCGAAGCATATTGATAACTCCGCATAGCAAATTTTGATTGGGAAAATAAATCCCTATTCGTTGCTGGAGATGACAATGTTTCTTCTCCCCGTTCTTAGAATGACCTTAATGGGGATTCTTTCCTTATGTGCAAGGATATTCAGTTGGGGATTTATTATTCCTGCTTGGGGACAAAATAATCGATCGTTCGTCACCTTTTGTTAAAAGATTTGATCCCGATGTACCCTGAATGGGGATAAAGAAATGGATAATCACCCGATGCACTATCTGACCAAGTTTAAGAACTGTCGATAATACTCTGATGCGCTATCTGACCAAGTTTCAGATATGGTGTCAAATCTTTTGAGGAAAATAATCTTGATTGGATTCCGCTAGAGAAGGGAATATATTTCTGTTGGGGAATTAGGTCTCTGTTGGGGATGAGCTTATTTAAAATAATCTCCCGAGGATTACTCTATGGGGATATTTCCATGAAGTCAGCTCTGTGGGGACGCATGGATGATTCAATCATTAACCCGGTTGTTATGGTAACTGTTATTCCTGTTTTTATGCACATGAAAATTTTGGTAAACATCAATCATATTCAAATGTATATGTTTATTCGAAATAACCATCGGACGTTTACGCAAACAAAACAAGGGAAGTACACATAGACTTGTATTGATTGGAACCCCAAACAAGTATTGACTGAAGAATCAAACAGCCATTAGTTTTCTGATAGAATGCCACTGCATCGCTTTGCCCCAGCCTATAGGGACTTTGAAGAGATTCGCCTCGTGAGGACCTTCTAAGAAATGTGCTATCGTAGGTAAATCACCCCAAGTATTATGAACTTAATAATAATGCCCCTAATTGATCAGGAAGTAGCTTTAACCACACTTGGGTGAATTCCCCTGATTGCTCGACGTTCCTAAGAGGTTCTTCGAATCTTGACGTGATTGCCCCAGATGGATTTGACAAAAACATGTCATGGCCCTTGTATACATCGGCTTTAACCAACTGAGTCAGGTGTAGGTGAAAATTCTATTAACACACGCTCGATGTCAAACTGGATGTTATGACATCCACAATTAGGCAACACAAGTAGTAATAACAGAACAACATAAAAATAATAAAGAACACACATAATTGTTTACCCAGTTTCGTTCAAACAACCTACTATGGGGGCTAACAAGCCAGGGATGAAGTCCACTATTAGTAGTATCAATTCAAAGATAAACTCCCCCGTTTACAACTTCTCACTTAATCACTACCCGATGACCTTTCTACCTAGGTTCTCCCTAGATATGGAATATCTCCATTCCACTCCCCCTCAATCACAATAGTGATTACACATAAACAAATAACAATTACAGAGACTAGACACTCTTCAAAAACACACCTTGATCTGCTTAAAAGCTTCATTCAAGAGACACACACTCGTGCTTAAAAGCTTAGAGTGATATTACACATACACAACTTATTCCAACGCAATCATCAAGGACAATTGCTTGGATCACACGAGACAACTACAGAACAACCGTGTCTCACAATACAAAATCTTCTGTCTGCGTTCCAAAATAGGATTGAAGTCCTTTTATCTGCAGACTTGGGCCTTGGGCTTTTTAAGAAACAAATTAGGGTTAACCAAGTTAACCTAATTCACATGCCATCTGTCTGTTACACAATGTGTTGTCAGCAGGATCTTCTGGACGAAACATTCAGCACTCAATAAAAGGTTTCCTAAACTGATAATTGAGATAAAGCAGGAAACACATTTAAACCATAATAACAGCTTCTGCTGTCATACACGGATGTCATGACATCGATCATGACATTCACTAAAAAACATGTATTAGCTTTACACATATGCAACCTGTATACTACATTATCAACCAGGCATGTTTTACCATTAATGCAACCAACGTGAAAACACCTTCAATCTCCCCTTTGGCAAATTTTTGGCTAAAACATCCTGTCACACCATACTAGAGAAATACTTGCAGCGGACACAAGATAACCAAAACACAATAAAAATAAGCTAATACACAACAAACAACATACATCACCAGTATGCACACAATGCTTAGACAAACCAGACAAACAGCCAAAAGAGTAGCAAACAGATCAACACAAAAAAAAGCAAATTAGTATTGTTGATCACACATAACCACCATTCTTGTTGTTCTGGGGTGACATGTATTACTTCTCCCCCTGTTTGGCCACAAAAGTTTCCAAAGCCAACATAAATGTCTTCTCCACCTGCTTTTTTTTGTCACTATGGTTCTTCAAGGATGTAGAGTACCAACTTGCTTCGCAAGTTCTCAAACTGTGTAGAATCAAGTGCTTTTGTGCAGATGTCAGCTAGCTGAAGTTCAGTGTTTACGTGCTCTAGGCAAATTACCTTATCTTCGACGAGTTCTCTGATAAAGTGGTGTTGGATATCAATATGTTTCGTTCGGCTATGCTGGATTGGATTTTTGGAGATATTGATGGCACTGAGATTGTCACAATATAAAGTCATGACATTCTGTGGAACATTGTGCTCATTCAGTATTTGTTTCATCCAGACCAATTGTGAACAACTACTACCAGCTGCTATGTACTCTGCTTCAGCAGTAGATAAGGAGACACAATTTTGTTTCTTGCTGAACCATGATATAAGGTTGCTACCTAGAAAGAAACATCCTCCAAATGTGCTTTTCTGTCATCAGCACTTCCAGCCCAGTCGGCATCAGAATATCCAGTCAAGACCGGGTCACCTCCATTGGTGTACAGTATGCCATAGTCAGAAGTTCCATTTACATATTTGAGAATTCTCTTGACTTGATTCAAATGACTTGCGTTTGGCTCTGCTTGGTATATGGCACAGACTCCAGCTGCAAATGTGATATCTGGTCTGCTGGCTGTTAGATATAGCAAGCTTCCAATCATGCTCCTCTACAGACTCTGGTCAACACTTATGCCCTCTTCATCTTTGGATAGCTTTTAATGTGTTGGTGTAGGAGTTATTTTGTGACTAGCATTATCCATTCCAAATTTCTTCACTATGTTCTTGGCATATTTACTTTGAGACATGAATGTGGAGTCTTCCATTTGCTTGATTTGAAGACCAAGAAAATAAGTTAGTTCCCCAACCATACTCATTTCAAATTCTGTCTGCATTTGCCCGACAAAGTGTTTTACCATTGTATCCGATATTCCCTCAAACACTATGTCATCCACATATATCTGAGCAATCATGATTCTTCCTTCTGTGTTTTTTACGAAGAGGGTTTTGTCTATTCCACCTTTCTTATATCTATTTGTGGTCAGAAATTCAGTTAACCTTTCATACCAAGCTCCAAGAGCTTGTTTCAACCCATAGAGAGCTTTTCTTAGTTTGTATCTATGATCAGGCAGATTTGGATCAGCAAACCCTTTAGGTTTTTCCACATATACTTCTTCGTTCAGATATCCATTTAGAAACGCATTTTTTACATCCATCTGATAAAGACTGAACTTCAGAATGCAGGCTACTCCTAGTAGGAGTCTGATTGACTCAAGTCTTTCTACAGGTGTAAAAGTTTCATCAAAGTCTACTCCCTCTACTTGAGTGTATCCTTGAGCTACTAACATGGCCTTGTTTCTTGTTATGACTCCTTGTTCATCAGTCTTGTTCTTGTATATCCATTTGGTAACTATGATATTCGTTTCTTCTGGTCTAGGTACCATTTCCCATACTTCGTTCCTTTTGAATTGTGCAAGCTCTTCTTGCATTGCATTGATCCAAAATTTATCTGCCAGGGCTCCCTTTACGTTTTTTGGTTCAACTTTGGACACAAAGCAAGAATTAGCTATAGTTCCTCTTGACCTGGTCATTATTCCACTGTTGAGATCTCCTATGATTTGTTCCTTGGGGTGATCTTTCTGAATTCTAATAGATGGATCTTTGTTGATTGTCTCAGGTTCTAACTCTGAAGGAGTCTCATTACTTACTTCAGGTTGGTTTGTCTGTTCAGCCTGAATTTCAATAAATGTTTCAACATTCTCTGTGACATCAAATTCTCCATGTTGATCATCAACAACCACATTGATGGATTCCATCAACACTTGTGTTCTGGTGTTGAATACTCTATAAGCCCTGATGTTTGTTGAATATTCCAAGAATATGCCTTCATCACTTATGGAGTCCATTTTTCTCCTTTGGTCCCGATCTGTCAGGATATAGCACTTGCTCCCAAAAACATGAAAATACTTGACACTTGGTTTCTTTCCTCTCCAGAGTTCATAAAGAGTGAAGGAGGTTCCTTTTCTCAATGTTACCCTGTTATGGACATAGCAGGCTGTGTTCATAGCCTCAGCCCAAAAATACATGGGTAGTTTCTTAGCATGAATCATTGCTCTGGCAGATTCTTGTATATTCTTGTTTTTCCTTTCTTCTACTCCATTTTGTTGGGGTGTAATAGGGGGGAGAATTCAGAAAATTTGGCATTCTCAAATTCTTTTTCATGATCGCTCATGATTATGATGACAGTGCTTTCCTTTTCTCTTTGCAGTCTAGTACAGAGCTCCTTAAAGACATCAAATACGTCAGATTTTTCTCTAATGAAGCTTATTCATGTGTATCTTCAGTAATCATCAACTATTACATAAGCATACATTTTTCCTCCAAGACTTTCCACTTGCATTGGTCCCATTAGATCCATATGTAGTAGTTCCAGGTTTTTTGAGGTGGTGAGTTGACTGACCCTTGGGTGAGAAGTCCTGGTTTGCTTTCCAGCCTGACATTCTCCACAAACTTTGCCTTCATCAATCTGTAGTTTTGGTATTCCTCTCACAGCATCCTTGTTTATGATCTTTTTCATCCCTCTCAAATGTAGATGTCCCAGTTTTTGATGCCAGAGTCTAACCTCTTTTTCTTCTTTTTCCATGGAGCATATTGATGAATGACTTGCTATTTTTGGTTCCCATGAGTAGAAGTTGTCTATGGATCTTAATCCCATCATGACCTCTACATTTTCTTCATTAGTGACCACACATTCATCTTTGGTAAATTTGAATTTTAGGCCTTGGTCACATAGTTGACTGATGCTGGTCAAGTTTGCAGCTAGACCTTTGACCAGTAGAACACTGTCTAGTTGTTTACGGTGATTTCCGGTAAACAACCGCTAGTCTTCCAAACTATAATAAATATGATTTGGTTACTCGCAGGATCGACTAGATTGATCCTAGGACATAGTCAAAAAGGTTGTTATTCATGATGATTCGAATTATGTCTTTGATTGGCGTGTCTCGAAAATAAGAAATATTTGATCAAACAAATAAAGATTAGCAATCACTTTGTTATACGCGTAAATATAACATCAGCGGAGAACAATTTAAAGATAAAATGTAAGACAAAACTGTAAAAGTGCAAGAATCTTAAATTGCAGAAAAGTAAAGTGCTTCGAAGATAAATAACATGAAAATAAAAGAGTGCAGGAATGTAAATGACAGAAAAATAGAAGAAAGCATAATAACATCGAAAGATACTTGAATAAAGGAAAAATACACATGTATTTAAATTGATGTTGGTGTCATACGTACATTTCTCAGCGAACTCTTTCTCTTTAACACTTGATACTTGAGTAATATGTGAGTGATTTGTACAAAATGAACACACGAAATCCTAACATTAAGATCCCTATTTATACTAATTTAGACCCTAACGGTCCTATGCTAATCTAACGCCACGTTTCCCCTAGAAAACCCAGGGATGCCATCTGTCTTCGTACGGTTACATAAACTATTTCGAAATTCAAATCATCCCGCCTGAATCCTCCTTCGACGCGTGGCAACATAATTATAATCGAGAATGTCACGAAAACACGCTAAGCTTCAGTACTTTGCATATTTCGCAAAAACTTCTAAGTCCCAAAGAATATTCCTCTCGATTTTAGCTTCGGTGCTTACTATCTTTGTCTCAACTTAAACATCATTCTCGAAGCATGGCCATCAGTAGCCATTCCTTATCTTCAAAGATGGTCATCAGTAACCATCTCCTTCGAATTTCAGACCTTCAAAGGATATTTCTTCCTAAATGAAATCTTCAGCTAACAAATTGCCCCCAATAAATGCCTGTTTCGAAAAACAAGAGAAATAGGCGTTTCTTGTTGTAACAAGATTTCGTTTTAGAGTTCCAAGATCATTGACTGACGTCATAATCATTTATGACTCTGTTCCCAAAACGTCTTGTCATTTTCAAAGATGTCTACTCATAACTTACATTCCCACATTCTGATCTTACTTCCTGATCATTACTCCTATATACTAGGAGTAAAGCTAATAACAATTCGACCACCGTTGGATGAAATCAACGCCTGCCGCGTGTCTCTTAGTTTTTACCCAAAAGATTTGAAAGGGTTTCCGTTAAACCTTTAAATATTAAAACCTTAACCTTCATATAACTTTCACCTCTTATTTCCTTATTCCTCCACAGAAAAGAACACTTCTGATTATATTCAAACTCATTCCAGAAAATCAAACTTACTCATGGCGTCATCTTCAAATGTTCTTCAACCAGCTTTAAAACTTCAACAATCTATACAGATGGGGAATCAAGAGTGCATACCAAACCCAAATTCAACGGAAGTGCGCGCTATTTACGCTTCTCAGGTAATCATCCCTTTTGAACTTTCTGGGAAAACTCATGCCTTCATGGGTCCTTTACCAGGAGAAATTAACTCTTCTCTGGATAAATTCTTTCCTGCTTATTATAAGACTAGGCCGTTAATTAGTAAGAACAAAATAGATGAACATGGCCGTCCTATTTCAACAAAACCTGATGATACGGAAAACACTTCAACCGTAAACCCTTCAGCCCTAGAGAAAATTAGGTTAAACTATGTAACCAATTTCGTGAAAGTTTTTAGGTCAATTCCCTTAGCAAAAGATCCTGAACTATACTATGCCTGGTTGGCAAGAGTAGAAAAACACAAGGCTTCTTTTTGGCAGGAACTGGGCATTTATGACTTAATCCAATTGTCCAAGACTGGTTTAGAATACAACCAAACTATGTTAGTTGCGTCAGTTTACTTCTGGGATGCTTCCCACAACACTTTCCATCTCCCATGTGGAATGATAACCCCTACGCTTTTTGACATAGCTGCCATTACGGGTCTTCAACCTACCGGAGAACCCTTCAAACCCAACGTCATGGATACCGATACCATTAACTTCAATGAAGCAACTATTACTTATACTGCATTCATTCAAAAGTATCATGACGGAAATAATGAGGTAGTCTCAGACGAAGAACATATTGCCTTCTTAGTAGGGATGTCAATTGCATCTTTTAATGGGGATCCCTGTGGGGAATATCTGTGCGGAAATCCGAAGTTGGAGATTTTTATCCCCGTGGGGATGGGGATGGAGGGAAAAGTTCCCCCAATAACACTTTGGGGCGAGGATTGGGAAAGTATCCTCCGCCCCATGGATTCCCCGAATCCGAAGATATATATTAATTTTTTTACTTTATATATACTATATATATATATATATTATATAATTTTACATGAAAAATATTAATGTATTAGAAAATGAAGAGTCATTATAAGTTATAGATTTGTCACACATAATCAACCACTTGTGTTGGACGACATCGGTATTGTGGTAGTAAATTAGTGGAAGCACGGTAGCAAGAAGTTATGTTACTATTTATTTATTTTTACATAAAAAATATTAGCAACATTAAGTTCTTTTGCTTTTTTTATTTATTATTGATGCAAGATGTATTTTGATTTTTTTATAAAATAAAGATGCAAAAATATGCGTTTTAAAAAAAACGAAGAAAAAATAAAAATACTAGTGTCTTAGTTCTTATCAAAAAGTGTAGAAATTTTCTTAAGATTCGATCTCCGTGGATATCCGTGGGGATCTGTGGGGATGGGGATGGAGGGAAATATTCCCCCGTGGCGGGGATTGGGGATGGGGATGGGGAGTAAATTTGGGGGCGGGGCGGGGAGCGGAGAAGCGTCCTCCGAACAATATCTGCCCTGTTGACATCTCTACTTCTTAGCCTTATGGCTTTCGAGGTGCGTCTTCTATTCTAGGTCCATACAAGTGGCAAAAAGATATCTTTTTATGGCTAATCAACTCCACGCTGGAACAAAACTAAACTTGAGCCAGTTAATTCTAGGGTTTCTCTATGAGAATCTAGGTGAAGCAACCGACCTTGTGAAGAATTATAAAGCGGTTCTCTACTTTTAGCTGGTCCTTTCTGGTTGCTACAACTGTGGCTCAATGCTACTTTTGAGGCTCAACTCCCATTTCGAGGTGTTGTGAACGAAGAAGATCCAGATATTAAAAATCGAACTATAGAAGGAACCAGGTTGGCTTCGCTAACCCTAAAAGAAGAGACTGGTAAGCTTCGCGAACACTTTCTAGCATATGCCATGATGTTTGCTCGATGTGATCAATTCAGCCCTTCGATGGCTCCGTTCGTAAACAGGACAGTGAGTCCCGAATGGTTCACTCGAAAGTTTCCTCCAACATCTCAAGACCAAGAGACTGAATCTATGACTATCTGGGGAGCTTTTCTTACCCCATAATTATTTTATCACCGCCTTCGTCCCTCCAAAAGCCAATACGCTCTCCTCTGCTACCAACCAAATCTGGTATCAAGGCAATTTGGATTGGTTCAAATAAGACCCAAATGTCTGTACGAGAAAAGGAACCACATGTGTTTACACTCTTTATATCTGACTGAAGAAGAATGTGAATCAAAAATGGCCAGATATGCTGGTGTGACCAATCTTTCACCTATTCCTTTCGATCCCGCATTTTACTCTACTCCAGATTTTCAACAATGGTGGACGGACTATTACACCACGCAAATCTTTGATGCTGAGAGCCTTACTCGCGAACTAACTGAAGCTTTTGCTGATGTGCAGGAAAAATTTCAAAAAGGTACTTCGACTCATATTAAAGAAATACAAGCATTTCAAAAGTTCTTTGAAACCATTTACAGGCCTGATGATCTTAGTCAGACCGTTCGTGAAGCTGCAGTCACTTTGCGCGAAAAGTTTTCTGCCAAATTGGATAAGTTGAAACTGTCCTCGTCTGTTCGACCAGAACTGCGTTATGAAGTGGCTTTCAAACTTAATCCTCCAAAATTCCCTCCACTGCCAAACGCTGATTTTGGTGTGGCTTTAAGCCCTCCTTTCCCAGACTGGTTCGTGTGTGGGAATGTTTTTAAAATTCTTCAGGAAAGCACTAAAAAACACGCTGAACGAGTGGTCCCGACTAAGCATACCCTGGATACTTTCAAAGGACATCTCCATATAGATCTTGAACATGTTCGTGTCTTGACTCCAATACCTGAAGGTTTGGGTTTAGACAAAAAATTTTAACTAACGTTTCTTTTCCGCTGAAATACTAATTCCAGTTCCAACTACAGTTGTTGCTCGAAAGAAAAAGATCAAACAACTCCCTGCGCAGAAAGCTTCTGAAGTTTCGCAGAGCAACAAACCCAGTGAGAGTGACTCTATCACTGCTGACAAGAAACCCGCGGTATGTACATATTATATCTTTCATTTGCATGTTGCATGAGTCATACTTATCTTACCCGATTTACACTTTCAGAGTTCGAAGCCTCCAACACATTCGAAGCGAAAAACCTCTCCAGTAGTTGTCTCAGATGATGATGACAAGTCTCCACCTCGAACCAGGCAAGCCCAAAAGAAAAGGCAGAAGGCCGCCACTCCTTCGGGAAAAGAAAAGGGATCTGGGTCCTCGAAGCTTACTTCACCAGGTGACAAGGCATCTTCTGAAGAATCACCTTTGAAAGGTGGTAGCGCTGCTTTCGTTGTCGAAAGCCACAATTCGAGCCCAGATAACATCCCAACTAAGGTATTTGGATTTCTCAACCTAATCATCTTTATAAATTTTCCACTTAAAATCATTAAGTTTAATGCTTTACCTTATGATTGTAGGATGATGTCGGCACATCCACTTCTGACCTCAAATCCTTCACTCTTAATTTGGATCTTGACAACCTCCAAGGTAAATGCATATTCTTTTTTACAGCGAGGGGATTTCTTGTAACTTCCCTTATCATAACATGTTTTAATCATTCCATGTAGGAAAATGTCATGTGCTTTCACCAGTGATCGAAGATGCTCAGCCTCTTGCGACTATCATTCCTAATACAGCAGTCGAAGGGAGCCATTCAACTGATGACTCTCCACCTACCCACAAGAGCGAAAAAGCAGAACAGCAATGCTCAGGTAGCAACAATGCAGCTGGCCATCCAACTGGTAGTGAGGATACTTTGTCTGAACAAGATGTCATGGAAGAAACCTCTAAACTAGCCACAATAGTTCCCCACGAAACCACACCTTTCGGGACCATCGTTTCTCCTGAAATTACTTCGACTCCTGCCCCAGCAAAACCTACTCCTTCAGAATTGGACCAGTTTAAACAAGCTGATCCTCTCAGCTTCCTCAAAGCTATGATGGATACTGAAAGTATTTCTCCTTCTAAGCTCGAAACTTTTCCAGCTGTTCAGCCAGAATCTGGTAATAAAGAGGATACTTCTGTCCTTCTCCATCAGATAAAGGAAAACTTCTTCGAAACTAACCTCGTTGAAATCCTTAGCAAGGATCCTATCATAAGGCAACCATCCAACAATCCAGTGAGCATGAATTGACTGAAGTTGCGCGTCTAGGAATCCAACATTTTGAGGCTGCACGAAAACTAGTCCCTGAAATTGACGAATTGAAGAGACAAAGGGCCCTGATTGAACTTCGCATGTCTTCCTGGGAGATTCAATATTCGAAGATAAAAGACAATCTTCCTAGAGATTTTAATTAGTGCTTTTGAATCCTGTAATAACTTTTCTATAATGCACATTGATTTCTCTTGTAATCAAATTCCGCCAGGAATATATTTATGTAGACCTTTTGTTTGCCAATTTATATCTTCTATATCAATTTGAAATGATCATGAGTAAGATTCTGACAATTCTTCCAATTTCGTCAAAATATATTTAATTGTCACAGTAATCTTAATAAATATAAGCATGTGACCTGACTCTCCTTCGCACCCCTTTCAGTCTAGACTTGACGTTTCCACTCTCCTAGCCGTAACCATCATTAAAACATGACGTCACTTTCTCCAAAACGTCTTTTTTAAGACGTGCGTGCACCAGTTTCTCATGATTACATCTCAACTTCCTAGGGCGGGAAACGGCGGAAGCCATAACTCCTCTTTGGAATACCAAACGCAGTCTAATCAATCATTAAAAATTAAACCGTCCCTCTATTGCCTCAAGTCTATATAAAGGTTCAATATCACACTTCTTCCTTCACATTTATTTGAAACCTTTGCTTAAGAGTTTGTTTCTCTTTTTCTGTCTCTCAGAAACACAAAGCTTAAAAAAGAAACCTTTTTAGTCTTTTTCTTCCTTCCATGGCGCAACCTCTCACTTATAACAACATCAGAGCTTGCATAAAGAAAGAATTTAAGCTTTATGAAGAAGAGTTGGATGAAAACTTCATCAACATTGGTACTCTTTTCGCCAATCAAGAGCTTGATTTCTACTATGAAATCCTGGAAGGACCAGTCTATCCCAACATGCTGGCTGACTTCTGGATGTTTGCATCTTTACGTATAGATCTAGAGGGTAGAACTACCATAGTTTCTGAGGTTCGACGCGCCCAGATCACAATCACTCCTTCAACCATCTCTAACTTGATGAGATGCAACAACTCAGGCGAAACCTTTGATAATAATAGCTTCAATATGACAACTCATCTTCTCTTGAGGACTCTCATGAACAATGACCCTTATAGCGCCAAGGTCATCAGGGTTTGGCATCAACTACTCGTGGGTAACTTTCAACCACGAAACCATGACCAAAATAGCATCATGGTGGACGACTTGGAGTTTATCCTCCGTGCTCTTCGCGGGAAGAAAATCAACTTCCCTCTGATGATCTTTAAAGGGCTTGTCGAAGCCGTTTCCGTGGCTGCTGCCCGTCAAGGGGTTGTAACCTGTCTTCCTTATGGAAGGCTCTTGTCTTACATATTCCTTAAAAAGGGAATAGTGAGAAGGATGCGCAACTCTAGGTCTATGAACATGTTCGAGGCGGAGAGCTTCCCCCTGCTACCTTTGGAAGGTTTAGACCAGAGGGTTAACTAAGAGATGTTTTAGCTTAAGTTTTCTTTGTTTGTGTTTTTTCTTTTTTTTGTAATCTTCCCTGTTTTGGACACTAAACTTCTTGTCATGCATGTATCCACTTAATATTTATGGAAGATATTTTGGATTTTACTCGTCTTCTTCTTTAATTTTTTGCTATACATGCTTGTTTGGATAACAAAGCCATTTTGGTGTTAGTTCAACCATTTTGGCTTATGTAGTATACTTTAATATCTACGTTTTTGCAATCTTTACTTCATGCATGCTTGGTTTGTATCTCTTTAGATACTTCCCATTTACTCTCAAAATCCTGCAATCTTCCGCTAACTCTTCTATCTCGTAAGCGTTATTCGAAAATACTTTCAAGATTCGAAAGGGTCCATCCTAGTGTGAGGACCATTTACCAAATGCTTGATTCCTTCGATCTATAGCTAATATAACTTTCCAAACTAAATCGTTACTGCTAGAAGTTTTACCTTTCACCTTCTTGTTGTATGCTCTGGACACTCTTTCTTTTTGTCTTTTTATCATCTCCAATGCTCGAAGTCTGTCTTCGTCCAGATCTACTAATTCGTTCATTATCAATTCCCAATACATGTTACGAGGGATTTCTGCCTGTCTTTGTATCCGAACTGACTACAAATATATCTCAACTGGGAGTACTGCGTCATGCCCAAAAGTCAATTGGAATGGCGTAGTATTCGTAGCTTCTTTTGGAGATGTTCGACAAGCCCAAAGCGCTTGGTCTAAATTTTTGTGCCAACTCTTAGGCTTTTTCCCTACGTGTTTCTTTATGAGGCCAATTATTATTTTGTTCGTCGCTTCGACTTGTCCGTTTTCCTGAGCATAGTAAGGTGTGGAAGTGAACAATTTAAAACCCATTTCTTTGGCGAAGTCTTGCATTTTCCGCCCAGTGAATACTGATCCTTGGTCCGTGGTTATACTTTCTGGGATTCCAAACCTATATATAATGTGTCGTTGAATAAACTCAATCACATTCTCTTGGTCCACATTCGCCAGTGGTATCGCTTCTACCCATTTGGTGAAGTAGTCTATTCCTACTAGTATGTATCTTTGACCCTTAGAGGACTTAGGATGAATTTCTCCAATTAAGTCTAATGCCCAACCTCTGAAAGGCCATGGTTTTATTATTGGGCTTAACTCATTTGCTGGAGCGTGTTGAATACCTGCATGTTCTTGACATTCTTGACAACCTTTTGCGAATTCTATGCAATTTTTTAACATAGAAGGCCAATACATTCCGTATCTAAACAAAAGCCATTTCATTTTGTGCCCCGCTTGATGTGCCCCACATGCTCCACTGTGTACACTTGAGAGGGCCAAATATGCTTCTGCTTCACCCAAACATTTTAACAAGACCCCTTCAGGAGTTTTCTTGAACAATTCGTTCACCATCAGAAAATATGACAAGGCTCTGTATTTCACCTTTCTATTCGTGTCTGACGAAGGATTTTTTAGATAGTTCACAATTGGACTCCTCCAATCTGTGTCCGCTAATGAGTCTATATTTAACACTTCAAATTCTTCTTTGCTAGCAAAGCCTAATTGTGAATTCTCCAGGTCACTTGGGGAAAGTTTGGTAGCCATTGCTTTCCCTCTGACTTCGATCAGTTCTTCTAACTTTTCTTTTGATACCCTATATCCTGAGGCTAACTGTGCCAAATCATTTGCTTCTTGATTCTTGGTCCTTGAAACATGGTTTAGCTCCACGTATTCGAATTTTTTAAGCAGCCTGTTTGCTATGACAAAGTACATGATCAAGTTTTCTTTGATGCATTTGTACTCCTTTGTTATTTGCTTAATCACTAGTTCGGAGTCTCCTCTAATTTCGACTCTGGTTACCCCCAATTCTAACAAAGCTTCAAGTCCAGCAATTAGTGCTTCATATTCAGCTTCGTTGTTGGAGCATAACGGACCTTCAATCTTATACTTAAGCATTGTTGGAATTCCATCAGGAGAAATTATCAAAATCCCAACACCAGTTCCTTCTCTATGAGTCGAACCATCGAAGTATAGCTTCCAAGGCTTCAAATCTACGTATTGTTGAGGATTCTCAACCACTGCATGGTCAACAATGAAATCTGAAACAATCTGACCTTTCATTGCCCTGAGAGGTTGAAATGTCAGTGAGTACCCAGTAAGGGCTAAAGCCCATTTGCCAATTCGACTGTGCAATATTGGCTTTGATAACATATGTTTGATAACATCACAATGAGACGAAACATAAACATCAACCGGTTTTATATAATACTTGAGTTTGATACAAGAGAAATATAAACAAAGGCAGAGTTTTTCTATTGCGCTATACCTAGTCTCTGCATCATTGAGTACTCTACTTAAATAGTAAATGGCTCTTTCGATGCCATTTTTATCTTCTTATGCTAACATACTGCCTATTGTATTATCTGAAGCTGAAATATACAGGCGCATGTGCTTCTTCCCATTTGGGGGAGATAAAATTGGTGGATGGATCAAGTATTGTTTGATTCTATCAAAAGCTTCTTGATGTTCAACACGCCATTCGAACTTCCCTTCCCTTAAACGAAGTAGAGGGGAGAAAGCTTGTGTGCGTCCACTCAAATTAGAGATGAACCTTCTTAAGAAGTTTATCTTCCCCAGCAAGGACTGCAATTCTTTCTTCGTGGATGGAGGCTTGGTTTCCACAATAGCCTTCGTCTTATTCTGGTTAATTTCTATCCCCTTTTTATGAACCACGAAGCCTAGGAAATATCCAGCCTGCACAAAGAAAGCACAATTAAGGGGGTTCATCTTTAAGCCATGTTTTCTCATTCTTTCGAATGATTGGCTTAGATGATCAAGATGATCGTCATCTGAGACAGATTTAACAACGATGTCATCTATGTATACTTGCATGAATGTTTCTATAAAATCATGAAATATTGAATTCATTGCTCTCTGGTAGGTTGCCCCAGCATTCTTTAATCTGAAAGGCATTACAACCCACTCATAAGTGCCTATTGCCCTTGGGCAACGAAAAGCTGTCACATCTTCTTCTGCAATGAAAATCTGATTATAACCGGAATATCCATCCAACATACTTAGATATTCGAAGCCTGCGGCTGAATCTACTAACATTTCTGCCACAGGAATGGGATATTCATCCTTAGGACTTGCTGCATTCAGATCACGAAAATCTATGCATACTCTTAGTGAACCATTCTTTTTAATAACTGGTACAATATTAGCAATCCATTCGACATACCTTGTGGTTCTGATGAACTTACACCGTAGGAGTCTTTCGACTTCTGCTTTGATCTTCGAATGAATTTCTGGTGCGAACCTTCTAGGAGTTTGCTTGATGGGCTTTTTCCCTTCCTTTATTGGTAACTTCAATTCGACTTAATCACGCCCTAAACCAGGCATCTCATCGTAATCCCATGCAAAGCAATCTTTGTTTTCCTTCAACAACGCGACCACTTTTGACTTTAGCGTTGGCCCTAGTTTCGCACTGACGTATGTTACCCTCTTTTGGTCTCCATCTCCGAGATTTACTTCTTCGAGTGGATCTTGGGCTAACATCTTGATATTTGATCCCATTGGGTCTTTCTCGAAACCCAAAGGCTCTTCGTCGTAGATTGCATCCAATCTTTGACATATCTCTTCTCCTGATATTTCTTTAACTCGGACTGAATCTTCAGGCAAGTGAGGGATTGTATTTATCCCCAAATCTGGAGGTATTTCTTTTTTTAGACCTTCATTAAACAATATGTTTGACAATTCGGCTTCGAGAGCCATCTTTCTTTTATTCTCGGCTACGTAAGCCGAAATCTTTTCGAAAAATGATGACTCAGACATCGTCAACTTCATTATCCCAACCTGTTGGCCGTATTGTCGGATAATGCTCCGTTGGTGGGATATCTTCTGGGCTATCCATTATTTCCCTATTCCACTGGAAACCATTTGTGTGCAAAGACAAGTAATACAATGCATTCTTGTTTGGGGTCTATATGTCTTCTGCAGCGTGAAAAGGTCCTATGTTCGCCAAGTTTCTATCGAAGTTAGTCTTATTAACTTGGTTAACTTCAGCCATGTAGTAGCTCTGGTCTCCCTCGATATTCTCCACTATGCCATCTTCTCTCCAAATAGTTAACCTTTGATGCATTGTCGAAGGCACGACAGCAACCCCGTGGATCCATTCCCTTCCGAGCAAGAGATTATAATTTGCTTTCGCAGGTATGACCATAAACATAGTTGGCCTTGTGACTGACCCCACCGTGAGATTTACTTGGACAACTCCCGAAGTTTGCCCTATTTTTCCTTCATAATTAGACAAAACCATATTATGTGGCCTTATATCAGTATCGAACATACCAATTCTTTTCAGCATGTATTGAGGCATTAGGTTCACTGCTGCCCCTCCATCAACCAGGACTTTATTAATTCCAACATTCTCAATCTTAGCCCTTATGTAGAGTGGCTTCAGATGGTTTCGCATACCTTCATCGGGTCTTTCGAAGAAGGCATTCTGCTCTTCGACTTCACCATTGTTCAGCACGTAGTAACACACAGGTCTATGTTTCGCCATCTCTTCGACGTCGGCTTCTTCACAATCTTCTACTTCAGTTTCTTGATTAAACTCATCAGGGAGTACAGATACCACATTGCAGTTCATGTTTATGGATGATGTTAGAACAAGATTTGTTCTGATCAATATTCTTAGTTTTGATGATAATAAGGATATGAATTTTGTGTGAGATAATGTGGTACTCTAATACATTGCAATTTCCTTTTCAGGAAATATATAAAGAGTATGCACAAATCAGCGCTCAGAAGCTTTGTCTCAGAAGGTTCAGCATGCAACATCAGAACATGGTCTGGCAAGACATCAGAAGATGGTCAAAGCAGAATCAGAACATGGGTCTATGGAAGCATCAGAAGAACTTGAGATCAGAAGCAGAAGCACTGAAGGTCACATGGTATCACGCTCAGAAGCACTTCAAGGTCAGAAGACAAGAAGATGCTATGCACCAAGCTGTTTGACTCTGATGATATTCAAACGTTGTATACACAAACATCATATCAGAAGAAAGTACAGGTGGCAGGCTACGCTGACTGACAAAAGGAACGTTGGAAGCTATTAAAGGCAACGTCAGTAGACACAGCGTGAACAAGGGTCGAGGTAGTTGACAAAAGCGTGAAACATTAAATGCAATACTGTACGGAACACGCAAAGCATTAAATGCTCCCAACGGTCATCTTCTCAAACGCCTATAAGTATGAAGTTCTGATGAGAAGCAAGGTTAACAACACTGAACAAAATTCTGTGAATATTAACTTGCTGAAACGCTGTTCAACTCAAAGCTCAGAAACTTCATCTTCATCAAAGCTCACTACATTGCTGTTGTAATATATTAGTGAGATTAAGCTTAAACGTTAAGAGAAATATCATTGTTGTGATTATAGCTTTTCAGAAGCATTTGTAATACTCTTAGAATTGATTACATTAATTTGTAAGTAACTAGAGTGATCAAGTGTTGATCAGGATACTCTAGGAAGTCTTAGCTTGTGTCTAAGCAGTTGTATTTAGAGTGATCACGTGGTGGTCAGGATACTCTAAGAAAGTCTTAGCTTGTGTCTAAGTATTTGTTCCTAGAGTGACCAGGTTGTGATCAGGAGACTCTAGAAGACTTAGTCGTGGGCTAAGTGGAAAACCATTGTAATCTGTTGCGATTAGTGGATTAAATCCTCAGGTGAGGTAAATCACTCCGTGGGGGTGGACCGGAGTAGTTTAGTTAACAACGAACCAGGATAAAAATAACTGTGCAATTTATTTTTATCGTCCATGTTTTTAAACTACACTTATTCAAACCCCCCCCCCCCTTCTAAGTGTTTTTCTATCCTTCAATTGGCATCAGAGCGCCGGTTCTAAGGTGCAAGCACTTAACCGTGTTTAGAAAAGATTCAGGAAGAGAAAAACACTTCAGTATAAGATGGTTGGTGAAACTCAAACAAGTACATCTTCATCTACATCTGGCTCTGCTGAGCAATATAATGGTAACAATGGTTATACTAGACCACCAGTATTTGATGGTGAAAACTTTGAATACTGGAAAGATAAACTGGAAAGTTACTTTCTTGGTCTAGATGGTGAACTATGGGATCTTCTGATGGATGGTTACAAACATCCAGTAAATGCTAGTGGCGTAAAGCTTACAAGGCAAGAAATGGATGATGATCAAAAGAAGCTTTTCAAGAATCATCATAAATGTAGGACTGTTTTGCTGAATGCTATCTCTCATGCTGAGTATGAGAAGATATCTAACAGGGAAACTGCCTATGATATATATGAGTCATTGAAAATGACCCATGAGGGAAATGCTCAAGTCAAGGAGACTAAAGCTCTTGCTCTAATCCAGAAGTATGAAGCCTTCAAGATGGAGGATGATGAAGATATTGAGAAGATGTTCTCAAGATTTCAAACTCTAACTGCTGGATTGAGAGTTCTGGATAAAGGCTACACCAACGCTGATCACGTAAAGAAGATTATCAGAAGCTTACCCAGAAGATGGGATCCAATGGTGACTGCATTCAAGATTGCAAAGAATCTGAATGAAGTTTCTTTGGAAGAGCTTATCAGTGCCTTGAGAAGCCATGAAATAGAGCTGGATGCAAACGAGCCTCAGAAAAAAGGTAAGTCTATTGCATTAAAATCTAATGTTAAAAAATGCACTAACGCTTTTCAGGCTAGAGAAGAAGATCCTGAAGAATCAGAATCTGAAGAAGAAGAAGATGAACTGTCCATGATCTCCAGAAGGGTAAACCAACTCTGGAAGAGCAAGCAAAGGAAGTTTAGAGGCTTCAGAAGTTCAAAGAGATTTGAACGTGGAGAATCTTCTGACAGAAGATCTGACAAGAAGAAGGTTGTCTGCTATGAGTGCAATGAGCCTGGACATTACAAGAATGAGTGTCCAAAACTTCAGAAGGAGAATCCCAAAAAGAAGTTTCATAAGAAGAAAGGTCTTATGGAAACATGGCATGATTCTGAATCAGAATCAGAATCAGACTCTGAAGGAGAACAAGCCAACTTTGCGCTGATGGCTACAGAAGATGATGGATCAGAATCTACATCAGAATCAGATTCTGAAGAGGTATTTTCTGAACTATCTAGAGAAGAGTTGGTTTCCAATTTAACTGAACTTCTGGAACTCAAGGCTCATCTTAGTATCAAATACAAAGAGCTGAAGAAGCAATTTGAATTTGAAACTAAGAAGCTGGAAGTGGAAAATTCTGAACTGAAGGAAAAAGTTTTAAATCTATCCAAAGATAGTGGATCTCCTTCTGAAACAGAAAAATCCATTCCTAGCATGAATAATATTCTTAAAGAATATGACTCGAGCTTCAGAAAGTTCTTATCTAGAAGTATTGGCAGAAGTCATCTTGCTTCTATGATATATGGTGTTTCTGGAAACAGAAGGTTTGGTTTTGGCTATGAGGGTGATACCTCACATAAATTTGAACCTGTTGATGATCTGAAGATCACATACAAGCCATTGTATGATCAGTTCAAATATGGCCATGCTCATGATATTAGGCTCACTTCACATGCACAGAAGTTTAACACTGTACACACCATGAAGCATGTTACACATCCTAAGAAATATCATGCTGACAAACCTAAAGAATATCATGATGTTCCTCCTGTTAAATATTTTGCTAAACCCAAGTTCAATCAGAACTTGAGGAGAACTAACAAGAAAGGACCCAAGAAATTGTGGGTACCTAAGGAAAAGATAATTTCTGTTGCAGATATTCTTGGTGGAAAAGAGGACAAACAGCAAAATGTCATGGTACCTGGACTCTGGGTGCTCGCGACACATGACGGGAAGAAGGTCTACATTCCAACCAAGACCTGGTGCTTAAACCAGGTGGAGAAGTCAAATTTGGAGGAGATCAGAAGGGCAAAATCATTGGCTCAGGAACTATAAAGTTTGGTAACTCTCCTTCCATAACTAATGGTCTTCTTGTAGAAGGATTAACGCATAACTTATTGTCCATAAGTCAATTAAGTGACAATGGTTATGATATAATCTTTAATCAAAAGTCTTGCAAGGCTGTAAGTCAGAAGGATGGCTCAATCCTATTTACAGGAAAGAGAAAGAATAACGTTTATAAGACAGATCTTCAAGATCTTAAGAATCAGAAGGTGACTTGTCTTATGTCTGTTTCTGAGGAGCAATGGGTCTGGCACAGAAGATTAGGACATGCTAGTTTGAGAAAGATTTCTCAGATTAACAAACTAAATCTGGTCAGAGGACTCCCAAATCTGAAATACAAAACAGATGCTCTTTGTGAAGCATGTCAGAAGGGCAAGTTCTCCAGACCTGCATTCAAGTCTAAGGATGTTGTTTCTTCCTCAAGGCCGTTAGAACTTTTGCACATTGATCTGTTTGGCCCAGTCAAAACAGCATCTGTCAGAGGGAAGAAATACGGATTAGTCATCGTTGATGATTATAGCCGCTGGACATGGGTAAAGTTCTTGAAACACAAGGATGAGTCTCATTCAGTGTTCTTTGAATTCTGCACTCAGATCCAATCTAAGAAAGAGTGTAAAATCATAAAGGTTAGAAGTGATCATGGTGGCAAATTTGAGAACAGATTCTTTGAGGATTTCTTCAAAGAAAATGGTATTGCCCATGATTTCTCTTGTCCTAGAACTCCACAACAAAATGGAGTTGTAGAGCGAAAGAATAGGACTCTACAAGAAATGGCCAGAACCATGACCAATGAAACCAATATGGCTAAGCATTTCTGGGCAAAAGCAATAAACACTACATGTTATATTCAGAATAGAATCTCTATCAGACCTATTCTAAATAAGACTCCTTATGAATTGTGGAAGAACAAAAAGCCCAACATTTCTTATTTCCATCCTTTTCGATGTGTATGCTTTATTCTGAATACTAAAGATCATCTTGGTAAGTTTGATTCTAAGGCACAAAAGTGTTTCCTTCTTGGATATTCTGAACGCTCTAAAGGCTACAGAGTATACAATACTGAAACATTGGTTGTAGAAGAAACAATCAATATCAGGTTTGATGATAAGCTTGGTTTTGAAAAACCAAAGCAGTTTGAGAATTTTGCAGATTTTGATATTGATATATCAGAAGCTGTAAAACCAAGAAGCAATGCTGCAGAAGCTGGCTGTCTCAGAAGCAATGGATCAGAAGATCAAGTTGCTGCATCTTTAGAGAATCTCAGGATTTCTGAAGAGCCAACAGTCAGAAGATCACCTAGACTTGCTTCAGCTCATTCAGAAGATGTGATCATTGGGAAGAAAGATGATCCTATCAGAACCAGATCATTTCTTAAGAATGACAATCAGAAGTAGTGATCAGAATCTGAAGGCGTAAAGTCTATTCCGAAAATTACAGCTGTCATCTATTATCTGATGGTGAACACGTGTATGTACGATTAGTGCAAAGCGTGCAGTTGAAAAGACGCCGACCTAGGTAACTGTTCTAAATCATTTCACTTACCACTTTCTCTCTCCTTACGTCACTCATCATTTAATAAAATTGATTCTTTTGATTCTGGAACTGTTCAGTTTATATTTTTTATTATTTTCTTTTTCAAATCCGTCTCTATAAATTCTTTTCAAATCATCTCATATATCTTTTTCGCTCCCTGTCTCTCTTTCTTCTTGCATACTCTCTTTTGAAAACTTCTTAGTCTTTTCAAAACCCTAACCAAAAACCCAGTTTTTGTTCGTCTCTTTTGTTCATTCTGTTTCAATGGCTGCTTCTTCATCTCAAAATGTTGGTTCATCTTCTACTCTCCATATTCAAGATGAAGTAACTCAGGAACTTACTCCGGTTGTTGCGTGCTCCATTCCTAAGGATGAATTGGAAGTTCTGTTTGAACTCGTGGTTGATTTTGATAACATTGAAGAACACCAATTTCATCTCAAAGAAGATATAATTTTTCAAGGATGGACTTCGCTGTTCGCAGAGTTCTGTGGACCAGTCTACCCAGATCTTGTCAAGGAATTCTGGATACATGCAGTTGTCGCCCCAAAATCCATCTTGTCTTTCGTCCATGGAAAGTTTGTGGTACTATCTGAGAACATTCTGAGAATGATGTTTGATCTGAAAGACCCTGAAGGAGCTTTTGAAATCGATAAAAGAGTTAATTGGAAGACTGTGTTATCCACTCTTTACTTAGATATAAATAAAACAAAGAGTGTCAAGAACATGAAAGATCTTTACAAAATCTGGACCAAGATTCTTCTTGGATGTTTCTATCAAAGGAAAGGGACTCATGCTTCTGACTTTGTTAACAACGAGCAAAAATACATTCTGTATTGCATTGACACCAAGAAGAACGTTGATGCTATCTACATTATCTTCAACCATATGTTGAAGGCTGTGAAGGATTCCAGAAACGCCTTTAGAGAAAAAGGTGGTACAATCATTCCCTTTGGTAGAATTATCACAAACCTTCTGGTGCATTCCAAGATTGTTGAGAGCCAGGAATCTGAAGGTATTATTAAAGACCTTGCTGTTACCTCTGGGAGCTACCTGAGTGCCTTCACTCTAAAGAAGATGAATGTAATTAACTCTGTCATCAAAATTCCTCAACCTCTTGCTGGAACAACAATCAGAAGAGAACCTGATCTAGCTGAATTTGAAACCTTCTTCAATAGTGAGGTACCAGAAGTCAGAACTAAGTATCTGGAGTCACAAAAAGAGAATAAAAGTTTTAAAGATCAAGACAAAGGTGCTCCTATTAAAGTAAATCGCAAGAAAGAAGAAAGGACCAAAAGAAAGTTTGATCATCCCTCCTTCAATCAGGTGAAGGTTGTTAAGAAAGCTGCTGCTACCACTAAGAATGAAGTAGTCCCTGAAGAAGTCATTGCAAAAGTTGTTAAGGCTGTTTCTGTTGATTTTGAGAAGAAAAAGAAGGAAGCTGAGAATAAGAAGAAGAAGTCAGATAATAATGCTGAGACTGTTGAAGTTGTTGAGAAGAGGAAAACAAGAAAAAGGAAGTTGATTCTTCAAGAATCTGATGATGAAAATGTTGCTCAAAAAGCTGTAAATCAACCGGAAGTTCTGGCGAGCGTCAGAAGGAAAGAGATCTCTAGCGGCAAAACAAAGATTGTTGAAGAGCCGAAGAATAAGAAGTAGAAGAAGACCGAGGCTGTGATCCAAGCTCTTCGGAAAACATCCAAAGGTATATGTATTTCTGAACCTGATTCTACTCCTGCTGGTATTTCAGAAGTTGCACCAATAGCGGTTACCCCTATCCCTGAACCAGAAAAAGCCACGTCAGAATCACCTATAACTGTCAATGTTCTTACACCTCCATCTTCTTCTGTAACCATTCCTTCTTCTCCACCCACCATCAATCCTGTTCTGGATATACCACCTCTTCAAACTCTCTTTCCACCTCACACAAATATCTCAATCTATCAACCTCCTCCCCGTGCCAACATTGAACACTTTCCTTCCACCTCTCAAAACAACCAGAGTGGTTCTGATCTTCCATCCTCTGTATCACATGAGCAACTGCTCCATGTCTGTAACTACGCTCCCAAGCCTCGTCCTGAAGCAGAATTGGTAGTGTTAGATTCTGATACTGAAGCAGAATCTTCTTACAGGTTGGATAGAGAACCTCAACCTTATTTCATCCCCAACCCTACCTCTTCAAAAACCAAAATAAAATCCCGCTCTGTCCACCCTATTGGTGTAACTTTTGAAAAGGTAAAGAGGAGTCTCAGAAGTATCTTTGATACCCTCAGAATTGCTGAAAGTTCTGGCCTGAATGATGTTGCTATAAGGAAGTTCTGGAGGATCTTACGCAGAGAATCAGATGCTCTGTTTTTAGAACTTCAGGAAGTCTGTGTGGAAGCTGCTCCACGGCCTCATGGAATTCTGAGAAGTTATGAAGATTTCTGGTTTGCTCGTCTCGGAGGGAGATATACTCTGGAAGAAAAGCCCTTTGTGGATGAAATGGATGAAGCAAGATTGACTGCTGCACTAGAAGCCAACCCTTGCAGGGAAATTGTGGTCTGGAAACCTCAATATCCTATTCTGCTCGGGGATTTCAAGACCCTCTTTCATTTTCTGAGGGAAAACCCTTCTAAGGAAGACCCAAGCTTGGTCAATCCAGAAGTTGTTCACCCACCAGAAGTTGAAGGTCCTTCTGCCCCCAGGAATCTAGCTGCCATTCTTCAGGCACTTGAGAATGGAGATTCTGAGATTCCGGCTGCAGATTATGAAGATGCTTCTATGCAAGAAGCAGATGTTGAAGATCATGTTGCTAAAATAGTTCCTGTTGAGGAAATCCCTGCAAATGATCTATCAATGGAAGCTGCAGATCACAATGTCATCCCTGTGGATAGAAGCTGTGAAGCTTCTTCTGATGAATCTTCCCGTCTTGCAAGGAAGCTGGAAGTTATTCAGAAGAACCACGATGAGCAAAGCTCAGTCAATGCTGAGTTTAGAGCTTTCATGGAGAGGCAAGATGGATACAACAATGTGGTTCAAGAGATGCTGGCTAAGATCTTGTCAAGACTAGGGCCATCCTAGATTGAGTCTTAGTTGTTTTGTTTTTTGCTTTGTTGCATCTGTTCTGTGCATCTGTTCACCTTGTACTTCTGTACTTCTGTCCTTCTAAGCTTGAATGAAAACTATCTTTTTTCTTCCATGTGTTTCTTTGTGTTTTTCATCTGAATCTTTTATGTTTTTTTGATGATATGACAAAAAGGGGGAGAAATATGTGATAAATGATTTGATTTAATCAGTTGCTTTTCTAACAGAACTTGCAAAGTTCTATGTTTTAAGTTGTGCTGTTGCAGGAATTGAAGATTCTTTTCAAAGAACAACATAAGAAGCAACAAGATGAATCAAGCTCTTGGATCCTTGAAGCAAGTTGAGTGCTATGAAGCTTCAGAATCAGAAGGAAGAATGTTCATATATTCTAATGATAGAATATGATCTGAAACATTATGTTTATGTGCTCTGACACATACCATATGGCTCTGATACATATCATGTGTTCTTAGCTCTGATACATATTATATGCTCTGAAACATATTCTATGTTCTGACTCATTCATGCTGACTTTTGTCGTTTAGTTTTGTTCTGTAACATTTCAGGATGTAGAGATGCTCTGATGATGCTCTGGTACATTCAACAATGTTTTGATACAATCTGGCATGAAGTGATGTAAGAAGAAATTCAAGTTCTGAAGTTGTCCTGATGGAAGCAAGAATCAGAAGCTGTGAATGTTCTGTGGATCAAAGAAATTCAAGTTCTGAAGCTGTCCGATGGAAGCAGAAATCAGAAGCTGTGAATGTTATGAAGATCAAAGAAATTCAAGTTCTGAAGTTGTCCTAGGGAAGCAGAAATCAGAAGTCATGAATGTTCTGAAGATCAAGCACTGTGAACGTCTCTACTGAAATACTCAGGGAAGTCTTTTATTATTAAAATTCTTCTAGTATTAATTTCAGGGGGAGATTATTCATCTCAGGGGGAGACTGTTAATCTCAAGGGGAGACATATTCACATGCTTATGCCATAGCTGTGTAATTTGTCTTTAGCCGTCTTCTCTTTCTGATCGCAAATTCATAACATTTATATATGTTTTTGTCATCATCAAAATGGGGAGATTGTTAGAACAAGATTTGTTCTGATCAATATTCTTAGTTTTGATGATAACAAGGATATGAATTTTGTGTGAGATAATGTGGTACTCTAATACATTGCAATTTCCTTTTCAGGAAATATATAAAGAGTATGCACAAATCAGCGCTCAGAAGCTTTGTCTCAGAAGGTTCAGCATGCAACATCAGAACATGGTCTGGAAAGACATCAGAAGATGGTCAAAGCAGAATCAGAACATGGGTCTATGGAAGCATCAGAAGAACTTGAGATCAGAAACAGAAGCATTGAAGGTCACATGGTATCACGCTCAGAAGCACTTCAAGGTCAGAGGACAAGAAGATGCTATGCACTAAGCTGTTTGACTCTGATGATATTCAAACGTTGTATACACAAACATCAGATCAGAAGAAAGTACAGGTGGCAGGCTACGCTGACTGACAAAAGGAACGTTGGAAGCTATTAAAGGCAACGTCAGTAGACACAGCGTGAACAAGGCTCGAGGTAGTTGACAAAAGCGTGAAACATTAAATGCAATACTGTACGGAACACGCAAAGCATTAAATGTTCCCAACGGTCATCTTCTCAAACGCCTATAAGTATGAAGTTCTGATGAGAAGCAAGGTTAACAACACTGAACAAAATTCTGTGAATATTAACTTGTTGAAACGCTGTTCAACTCAAAGCTCAGAAACTTCATCTTCATCAAAGCTCACTACATTGTTGTTGTAATATATTAGTGAGATTAAGCTTAAACGTTAAGAGAAATATCACTGTTGTGATTATAGCTTTTCAGAAGCATTTGTAATACTCTTAGAATTGATTACATTAATTTGTAAGTAACTAGAGTGATCAAGTGTTGATCAAGATACTCTAGGAAGTCTTAGCTTGTGTCTAAGCAGTTGTATTTAGAGCGATCACGTGGTGGTCAGGATACTCTAAGAAAGTCTTAGCTTGTGTCTAAGCATTTGTTCCTAGAGTGATCAGGTTGTGATCAGGAGACTCTAGAAGACTTAGTCGTGGGCTAAGTGGAAAACCATTGTAATCTATTGTGATTAGTGGATTAAATCCTCATGTGAGGTAAATCACTCCGTGGGGGTGGACTGGAGTAGTTTAGTTAACAACGAACCAGGATAAAAATAACTGTGCAATTTATTTTTATCGTCCAAGTTTTTAAACTACACTTATTCAAACCCCCCCTTTCTAAGTGTTTTTCTATCCTTCAGATGATACCCCATCAGAGTCAAAATCATTTGTCATTCTATCATCTTCTTTCCAGAGGTCGGAATGACCCCTTTCCTCTTCTTTTTCATTCTCAGAATCGAACAACTTGCGCTCGAGCGAAGGTTTACTTGTCCTTGCCCCCTGCTTTGGGAATTGATTGCTACTTGTCTCTCCAACCCCCCTTGGTTTGACTTCCCTTTGGGCTTTCTTCATTCTCTGATGCCTTCTCCATTGGTCCCAACTTCGCCATTTGTTTGTTCTGGCACCAGCATGCATCCATCTATCCTTGGGCAAGTTTGCAGGAACCTTGAATGTAACTCTTCGAGCCTTAGGGTGTGGACTGTCAGGCCTTCTCGACGAGGTTCGATTATCGAAACCAAACAAATTAGGACGAAGACCCTGAGTCTCCCGGCCCATGTAAAGATACGTCCTTTCGAATGATCCTGCCTGCGATTCGTCATAGACTGCACCACATCTAGGGCATAGCGAATCTTCAGAATTGTCACTGTGGCACCTAACCAGAAACCCAACCAAACTTTCTTCAGATCTTGGGTACACTTTTAACAATAGGTTTCCTCCTCTCCAAGGTTGCTCCAACCTTTCCCACAAAGCCCTTTCGAAATTGGCCTGGATTCTCCGGTGTGTCATAATTGAACATCTTGGGCACATCATCCCTTTTGCACCATCCTTCATATGGCAATTCCAAAGATAATCCTTCAAAGTGTTTCCCCTTGGCGGAATCTCAAGGTTTGCTTTCTCCCACATCAACCATTTTTCTAGCTCTTCGACTTTAGATAAGGGACGCCTAGCATTGACCATGTTAACAACCGCCGGGGGGGCTTCAGAAATCTGTATTTGTTGAAGCTTCATCGTGAGGTCTTCAGTGGCCTCACTTGCCTCTCCTTTCGGATTTTCAGTTGCTTCAGCATCGAAAGATCCTTCGACATCAGTATTGAGGATCGGATTGTCACTTAGGCTTTTAGTAGCCAGCTCTCCAACTGAAGTTGTCTTTGATCCAGCACCATGAATTTCAGATACTTCCACCATGTTGACATTGAATGGTTCACACAAATTAGTGTCAGCCACGTTCAAAGGATCGGCGTCAACTTTCATAGGGTTCTTGCTTTTGTCAGCGAATTTCAAACGTCCATCCTTGATAGCATTCTGGATTAGATCCCTAAAAAGAAAACATTGTGAGGTTTTGTGGCCTAGGAAACCATGATATTTACAAAATCCTCTCTTCTTCCGTTGTTCCAACAGAGGAATTTTAGAATTTGGAGGCACTATCATTTGGCCATCCTTTACCAGTAAATCAAATATTTCGTCACACTTAGTGACGTCAAACGTATAAGTTATCTTGGGAAATCTATCATTTTTATCATTATCTACTGGATTCCTTCCGTTAGAAGGGGTGAGTAATTTGCAAGCATAGGGTGGCGCTTCCTTCAACTCGGCGAGATCTATTTCGACCTCTTCCACGTCGTACGAGTCTTCGAAGGGTTCGCCATCAACTTCGTCTGCTTCAACGTATGCTACTTTTTCCTTCTTATAACTCTTATTAGCCCTGGCCTTTTCTGCTTTCAACCGTTCGACTTGTCGGACTCTATCTGCCAACTGGGCCATATCTCTCAGGTATTGAGTATCCAGCTTCTTTCGAATTGAATAATCTAGGCCACCTGCAGCCATTTCGACTAATTCATGCTCCGGGACAGTCGTGAAACATCTTGATTTCAACAAACGGAACCTGTTTAAGTAATCGTCAATAGACTCCGAGAATTTCCTCTTGACGCTAGCCAATTCTTTCAAACTTATCTTGGTTTGTCCCATGTAAAATTGTTCATGGAATAATCTCTCCAAGTGGGCCCATGCATCTATAGAATTTGGAGGTAAAGTAGTAAACCAAACAAACGCATTTTTTGTCAGCGAACTAGGGAAATATTTAATCCTTAAATCCTCATTCCTTGCTAAATCTCCGGCTTCTGTTAGATACCTAGCAATATGTTCTACTGTTGATTCATTCGTGTCTCCTGAAAACTTAGTAAATTTTGGCACTTTGGTGCCCCTTGGCAACTCTGTTTGCATGATATAATCCGCTATGGGAGATGTATAATTTGGACGTTGAAGCCCAATATTGAGACCATTATTTGCCATAACTCTCTCTATCATGGCAGTTAAATTATTTTTTGTGGCTAAGTTTTCTCTCCTGACTTTCTAAACCACTTCGTCCAGGTGTTCGTCCCTACCCACTATCCTTAATCTGGGTCTTTCCTCCTCAAACTCTTGCCGAACGGGGACAGTTCTTCGATTCGGAGGCTCCAAATCTATTATCGGATTCCTTTTGACTGTTGTTGTTCTCTGTGGGGGAATTACGCCAATAGTGGTTGCACCAGCCGGAGGAATCACGCTGGTAGTGGTTGCACTTGGCGGAGGCACCGCATTTTGGATACGTTCTAGGATAGGATCTCCCTCTCGATAGGAGGTTTGGTTATTTCTCCGTTTGGGTTGTGGAACACCTATGAAATCTGCCATTCAATTCATTTGGGAAGATATTTTTTTAAAAGTTTCTGCACTCTCTCGACTAGAGTTAGAGATATTAATTGCTAGTGGATGCAAGATTGATGATAATTCTCGGGCCAGAGTTCCTAACATATCATGATTACTTGCGTCCATCTCTTGTCGGAATGCTGCTTGATTGCTTGTCGTAAAATTTGGTATTTGGGCGGAGAAGCCAGTGTTTTGTGCACTTCGTCCTACTGAACCAACATTTGGCGAAAATGTTGTGGTGTTTGTAGTATATGTGGGTATTGCCCCCCGTGTACCTGTCATGTACGGATTTGGCATACCATATAGACTGTTTGTTCTCCATTCGAACGCGGATGACCCTGGGGTAAATAACTGACTTCCAGCATTTGTCGAGGTGAATTGCATTCCGCTAGCGTTCGAAGATGAGGGCGCAGTAGTCGATATTGAAACTGGATTAGTCCCTGTCGTTGATGTATTATTTTCAGGAACAGCCTGGGAACTATCCATGGGTCTTGATCCAGTCGAACCCGGTATCTCTTGCGCTCCTTGTGTAGAAGTCGAAACATGCATGGAATTTGCCGCTCCGATCCCTGACCCTTGTGGGGGATCTTGATCTCCCCCTGCACTGGCCGTAACGACCATTCTCTT
Organism: Vicia villosa; assembly: GCF_029867415.1. NCBI lineage: Eukaryota > Viridiplantae > Streptophyta > Magnoliopsida > Fabales > Fabaceae > Vicia > Vicia villosa. The sequence goes on along the minus strand of NC_081184.1, from coordinate 58,203,370 downwards.
GTTGTACCTTCGTTTGGGAATCGGTTTTGCACTGCTTGTTAATTTACCGTTCCTAAGGTTTATACAAGGTCTTGATATTTTCTAAACAAAACAAAACAATCGATTAATAACAATCTGTTTAACAATTTGTTTACGGTGATTTCCGGTAAACAACGCTAGTCTTACAAACTATAATAAATATGATTTGGTTACTCGCAGGATCGACTAGATTGATCCTAGGACATAGTCAAAAAGGTTGTTTTTCATGATGATTCGAATTATGTCTTTGATTGGCGTCTCTCGAAAATAAGAAATATTTAATCAAACAAATAAAGATTAGCAATCACTTTGTTATACACGTAAATATAACATCAGCGAAGAACAATTTAAAGATAAAATGTAAGACAAAACTGTAAAAGTGCAAGAATCTTAAATTGCAGAAAAGTAAAGTGCTTAGAAGATAAATAACATGAAAATAAAAGAGTGCAGGAATGTAAATGACAGAAAAATAGAATAAAGCATAATAACATCGAAAGATACTTGAATAATTGAAAAATACACATGTATTTAAATTGATGTTGGTGTCATACGTACATTTCTCAGCGAACTCTTTCTCTTTAACACTTGATACTTGAGTAATATGTGAGTGATTTGTACAAAATGAACACACGAAATCCTAACATTAAGATCCCTATTTATACTAATTTCGACCCTAACGGTCCTATGCTAATCTAACGCCACGTTTCCCATAGAAAACCCAGGGATGCCATCTGTCTTCGTACGGTTACATAAACTATTTCGAAATTCAAATCATCCCGCCTAAATCCTCCTTCGACGCGTGGCAACATAATTATAATTGAGAATGTCACGAAAACACGCTAAGCTTCAGTACTTTGCATATTTCGCCAAAACGTCTAAGTCCCAAAGAATATTCCTCTCGATTTTAGCTTCGGTGCTTACTATCTTTGTCTCAACTTAAACATCATTCTCGAAGCATGGCCATCAGTAGCCATTCCCTATCTTCAAAGATGGTCATCAGTAACCATCTCCTTCGAATTTCAGACCTTCGAAGGACATTTCTTCCTAAACGAAATCTTCAGCTAACACTATTTGAGGGGCTCCTGAATGTTCTAGCTTTCCTACCCCTTTAATCTTTCCCCTGGCTCCATCATCAAATGTCACATAGCTGGTGGAGTGTGGTTTGATTTCTTCTAACAAGTTTTTCATTCCAGTCATGTGTTTTGAACATCCACTATCAAAATACCAGTCTCCTTTGGTTGACACCCTCAAGGAGGTGTGAGTAATTAAAGCAGAACATTTGGCAACCGATGTTGTTTCGTGATAGGGTTGTGCTGGTTGAGATTGTTCGTACACATTTGCCAAGGATATCAAACCAGTTCATAGAAGAATCGTTTTAGGTGGCCAATCTTCCACAGTAGTGGCATCTCCATTTCTGAAATTTCCCTTTAGTTTGGTTCCAATTCCTCATTTCATGATGTCGTGACGTCGACTCTGACATCTGATTGACAAGGAGAGTTTCTGGTTCTGATATTTTCCACCCTAGATTAGGTTCAGTTTTTTTATAAATCCTAATCCAGACCAATTTCCTCCTTCCTGTCCAAGTTCAAGAATCTTTTCAAGGGAGTCAGTTCCATTGTTCAGCACATTCCTTGTTAGAGCAGCACATTCCTCTTCAGCATCATTACCTGAGTTTCCGTCAGATTGAGTGGCAGACATACCTTTTATTTGCTCTCTGAGGTAGGTAGGACATTCAGCTCGAATTTATCCATATCCTTCACAAGCGTGACATTGGACCCCTCTTTCCTGACCTGCCTTTTCTTTAGTTCTGACTCTTCTGTTAGGAGCATAGGTTTTGCTGATGTCATTGGAAGTGTTCTTGACATTGAATATGGACTTCTGACCAACCCTTTTAATAAGTCTGTTGAATTGTCTTCCAAGCATGGCTATGGCTTCTGATATATTGTCATTATTTCCATCATTATCATCTGTGTTGGTGATAAATGCTATGCTTTTGTTCTTCTTTTCAACAAGCTCACAGGTGCTCAACTCAAAGGTTTGTAGAGACCCAATGAGTTCGTCTAGCTTCATGTTGCTGATGTCTTGGGCTTCCTCTATGGCAGTTACCTTCATATCAAATCGCTTAGGTAGTGATCTGAGAACCTTCCTTACCAATTTTTCTTCATTCATTTTTTCTCCTAAGGCACCTGAGTTGTTTGATATCTCAAGGACATTCATGTAGAATTCATAAATGGTTTCATCCTCTTTCATCTTGAGATTTTCAAACTCAGTGGTAAGCATTTGAAGTCTCAACATCTTTACCTTGGACGTGCCTTCATGTGCCGTTTTGAGAATATCCCAAGCTTCTTTAGCCAGCTCACAATGTTGCACAAGTTTGAATATGTTATTGTCAATACCATTGAGCAGTGCACTTAGGGCCTTGGAAGCTCTATTGAGTTTCAGGAATTAGAACAGTGGTTCCATCTTTCGTAATTTTCTCAGGATGTTTCCATCCGCTTTCAACAGCTCTTCAGGCCTTGCTGTCCACTGCTTAATCTCTGCTACCATATGAGGTTTCGAGTAGTCATAGTTAGAGCCATCCAGGATAGGTGGTCTGTTTCCAAACACTAACATATCCTTTTCCATAGTACCAGAATTTTGTTATCCCTAGATCTCACCTAGATGTAAACAGGCAGGGTGCCTGCTCAGATGCCAATTGAAAATTATAGTAACACACTCTAGATGTCAAACTGGATGTTATGACATCCACAATTTCGTAGCACGTGTAGTAATAACAGAACATCATAAAAACAATAAAGAACACACGGAATTGTTTACCCAGTTCGGTTCAAACAACCTACTCTGAGGGCTACCAAGCCAGGGATGAATTCCACTATTAGTAGTATCAATTCAAAGCTAAACTCCCCCGTTTACAACTTCTCACTCAATCACTACCCAATGACCCTTCTACCTAGGTTCTCCCTAGGTATGGGATATCTCCATTCCACTCCCCCTCAATCACAACATTGATTACACATAAACAAATAACAGTTACAGAGAAAATACACTCTTCAAAAACACACCTTGACCTGCTTAAAAGCTTCAATAAAGAGACACACACTCGTGCTTAAAAGCTTAGAGTGACATTACACATACACAACTTATTCCAACGCAATCATCAAGGACAATTGCTTGGATCACACGAGACAGCTACAAAACAACAGTTCTTCACAATACAAAATCTTCTGTCTGCGTTCCAAAATAGCATTGCATTCCTTTTATATGCAGATTTGGGCATTGGGCTTTTTAAGAAACAAATTAGGGTTAACCAAGTTAACCTAATTCAAACGCCATCTGTCTGTTACACAATGTGCTGTCAGCAGGATCTTCTGGACAAAATATTCAGCACTCAAAAAAAGGTTTCCTAAACTGATAATTGAGATAAATCAGGAAACACATTTAAACAATAATAACAGCTCCTGCTGTCACACACGGATGTCATGACATCGATCATGACATTCACTAAAAAACCTGTATTAGCTTCACACATATGCAACATGCATACTACAATATCAACCAGGTATGTTTTACCATTAATGCAGCCAACATGTAAACTCCTTCAGTAGGAAATATTACTTATGAAGCAATTTTGTCTGTCGGAAGGACCTTTAGTCATCAGTCGTTTCCTATGCAGATTCCTCTTAGTGCCAAACTTTTGAACGTATGAAGAATAATATGTTTTATAATGAAACTCATAAGATGCGATGCATATGTTTGTCTTGAAGTTTTAAAAACATTTTTTTAGTAAAAATAGATTTGTAAGAATGTGTTATCAACTCAGGATTTATGGTAAACCTTAAAGGAGTCAGGATACCTTTTGGTAACAGTATGCTCTCGAACTAACCGTGCTTCAGTTAGGACTTTTAAGGGCTGTAAAGAGGCATGGTTCATGGTTTAAGAAACAAAGGATAATGGCTCAAAGTTTATTTGTACCCAAACCAATCTCTGTGATGTTATTCAGTTCTATGCTCAGTTAACTTGCGTTTAAGTCCCAAAAGAGTTTGGAATTATAGCACTGGTATTTGGTGATGGTTCAACAACCAGACGTTTATTTGAATAGGCAGTCATCAATTTTGTAATATTTTTCTTTTGCTGAGGGTTTGTAGTGACCTCTTTTATGACCTTGTTATCCCTGAATTTTGCCTGAACTGTATTATTTGGGATTACAGTCAGCGAGATGCCCCAGTTTTACCTAAGTCTCCTTCATAGTTTTTGACTTAGCGGACTTTGTGTTGTTTTTTTTCTTTTCTGAAAGATAGTGACTGCCTGGCTTAATGATTACAGAGAACAATCACTGATTATGTGTGAAGTAACAACTGGCATAATTGGGTTAGCTGAAGAACTACCCTGCCCCCGTTATATTTAAGGGTTTTAATCTGTGTGAGAAAGAAAAACTCCTACTTCTTAGGCTCAAAGGGGTTAACTAGATATAAACTTCCTTATATCTCCACTGTTTCGAATTGAAACAATGCCTGTACATCGTCAGCACAGTCTATTCAAAAGCATATTGTATGAGATTTTGGTATCATTTTCGTCATCCTCCCTCTAAAGGGTTACAGCTTTAACGACAGTTGAATATCACAAAAAGCAAAAGTAAAGACACAGTTTAAATACAACGATGACCAAAGAAATAATTCAAGACAAACATATGTAATGCATTAATGATTATTATCAAAAAAATAAAGTTTGTCATAAGACAAATGTTTAAATAGCAAAATAGAAAATGCAATTGAAAGTAGAACTCATGATCTAGGATTCCATCTTTCTAGACATTGGCAACATTAACGGTCTTGTCATGATTGGGCATAGAAGCGGTGATCACATTAGGGGTCTCATGATGGTCAAAATCAATTTCCCTGACATCAATCATGTCATACCCCAAATTTGTCCTATCCTATTTATATGGCTTAAAATCCATATACATACATCATTTAGGTCATGACCCAATTTATGCATTCATATCATTGTTACTATCCCAAGAGGTGGCAAGAAAGAGGCTCCTGGTACAAAGAATTCCTGATCAAAATAAAAATATCTGAGGCCTAACCTGTGGCATTATCCTTCTTTGAGGGCTTTCTTGAATCAGTGTTTTGTCACCCTCAACTCAGAGCATTTGCTAGAAAGTATAAGCTTGCAGTTCATCTGATTGTCCTAAATTAGGGTTTCTTGACCAAAGTCAACACAGTTGACTTTTTGGTCAATACATTGATCAAGAGCTGATTTTATGAAGAAAGATTGTGTGGGGACTGTGTGGAAGTGTTCAGTTGATTGCCATTGGTTAGAGACTAATGAATTGGGAATTTCATCAAGATCGGCGAAAAATCAGAACTATTGACTTTTGGTCAAAATCAGGTCAACCACTCAAATATTGACTTTTGGTGGAAAATCAGTCAAGAAAAGTCGGAGAATAAACAAAATCAGGAGTTTGACAAAAGTTACCAAAAATAGAAAAAATCCAAAAAAGGAAAGGTTTCATACTTAGAAAATATTTTGAGCCTTAAAAGTATGATGAGCTGTCCACTTTAGCATTAATTTACACTTGGCAAAAAGCTTTTTTGGGAATATTCCCCGACACCAAAGTTGCTCCTCTCATGGAGGAGAACAACTTTGTAGTTGGGCACTTTTCCATTTGAAGGTTTGTTGAAGAGTTATTAATGTTTGAAGTGGAAGATTTTCATTTAAATCAAGTCATGAAGCTGGGCAGATTTCTGGGCATACGTGAAGCATTTCATCAAGCACTTGTAGTGCCATATTGGAAGCCAATTATAGGGCAGTGCAAAATCCCTATAAACTCAAACTTGGTATGCATCTACTCTCCTCCATGCCCTCTTCACAATGAAACAAGAATTGAGTCATTTGGATAAATATTAGATCATTTATGAAGCTCTAAATTGGCACCCTCACACTGATCAAAATTGGGCATCTGGGTGGGCAGATTCCTAGGTCACCCGCGTGCAATCTATCAAACACCCGGTGTGTCAACTTTGAGATCAATTTTAAGGCTCCACAAATCTCCACAATGCTCAAGTTAGGTATCAAAATTTTCCTTGCCATGCCCTCTTTCCAATAAGCTATGGAGTATGTTAATCGGACATGTATTGATCAAGTTAGGAAGACTCAAAGTCACACTCCAACCAATTCATATCTTTTGCCAAGGTTCCAGGCCAAATCTAGTGCATACGCATGTTACTTGCAAGAGGAACATGACAAGTCTAGGGCCATTTTTATTCTACTTCCAAGCCTTATCCCTAGAAGTTTCCAACACTAATGTCACTCTATTCCATCCCCTCTTCCATTTTAGCCAAAAATTGAGTCATATAGTTAGCCATATATTGAGATATGAATGTTCAAAGTGAGTACTATGAAAGTGATCAATTGGGCAAGGCCTTAGCATGGATCTCGTGCTGCAACACCACCACTTGCTACAATTAGCCATGCAAAATTCTCAGGCATGAAAGCTTATTGAAGAGTTTCCTCAACTGCACACAACTTATGAACCAAGTTTGAAAGAAAAAGGATCAGATACACTGACATACAAGCATCCCCACCATACACTCCATATGCTCCCATATATAACAGAACGAATCCTCTCACTTTCATGACACGCTCCATTTTTCTTACTCTCTTTTCATTCCATTCTTCTTCTCTTTCACCTCTCTCTACTCTCCCCCCTCTCCAAAAAGTTTGTTACAAGCTATAACAAACTCACAACAACCATCTCCTTCATCATTCAACCTTCACCAATATTAATCTCCATCACTGCCACCTTCACTATGCCATCATCTTCATCATTGTAGCTTCGGTCTCCACTCCCTGCGCCATTGAATGTTCATCACAACTTCATCATCAACAATCACACCTTCAATATCATCACCACGCTATCATCATTATCATATCAAGTTGCAGATTTAGGATCTTATCACCATACACGCTCTCCACTCGCAGTGTCACTAAATCTTGCTTCGAGTCTTTCATCATCTCCACCAAGATTCAAAGCAGAAGCGGTTGTAGCTCTCTGAAAGTTGTTTGTGAAGTTTGACGCCAGGTACGTATCTTGAATATTTACCTCGACGTCTTAGCAATATGCATAGGTCATACACATTTGGAGTATGCTAGGTGTCGCTCAAATGTGTTTGCTTAGATTCACTCTCTTGATTCGTTTTCTGTTTGAATTACTCATTGCTTGGATGTTTAAATGACATGCTTGAGGTCTACGTAGCTTAAAGATCATTTTATGGTGGATACTTGGAGTTTACATGAAAGTGTTAGAATCTAGGGTTTTGAGTTTAGGTTCGTTTAACACTTTAGGGAAAGATTCAATAAAATCCGAGGTCATATTCGGATTCAGAATGCGAAAACGAGTCGAAAGGTATTGGCTTTTTACATTTCTGAGATTTTTGCTCGTCTCCGCTGTGTGCTTGGCCGGAGAAGACAACCGGAGGCGTTGCTCCGACGTCTGCATGCCTGCGTGTTATTTCCCATCGCTTCTCCTTTACGTGGCATGCGCTTATTCGTTCATGTTCCCAACTTTTGGTTGTTTTTTGCTTATTGTAATCATTGGGCAATGAGCTAGCGCGTGATGATTTGCTGAGCTTGTGTTTTGTCTTTAGTCACTTAGTTCCATAGTTGTCCAATTGATTTGCTTATTTCAACATGTCACATTACATTTTCATATAAAAAACCATAGAATAAATAATACATGCTAACTAAAAAGAAATGATATCACATGCTGAACAAAATGAAATAAGAGTGAAGACCATTTTGGTCCCTCACAAATATTACACGAGTCAAATTAGTCCCTCACAAAAAAATTGACCCAATTTAATCCCTTACAAAATTTAACCGGATCATATTAGTCCTTCTGCTAATATTTTTCTCAAATCGATTTTTTCCTACTTCTAAACCGGTTCTTTTCATACTTTTAAACCGTGACTGGACTGACACCTTGGATTTTTTATTTTTTATTTTTTAAATACTAAATTAATTTTTATTTTTAATTTCATTTTTAAACAGTTATCAATGAATAATATCAAAAAAGCCAGAATTATTTTTTTATAAAGTAATTTTTAAATAAGTAATTTTCATGATTTCTACTAATATTAACAAATTTTATAAATAAATTTTTATCTATGAGGTCTCAAATCCAATCTTTCAAGTTAAATGATTTTCACCTTACAACTAAACAAATCAATTTCTATCGTTAATAAATTGACTATCATTTACAACTAGAAAAATCAATTTTTATTGTTAGTAAAATGACTATTATTTACAACAAGACAAATCAATTTCTATTGTTAGTAAAGTGATTATCATTTACAACTAGATAAATCAATTTCTATTATTAATAAAGTGATTATCATTTACAACTAAACAAATCAATTTCTACGGTTAGTAAAGTGACTATCAATAACAAGTAAACAAATCAATTTCTATTGTTAGTAGAGTGACTATCATTTATAAATAGACAGATCAATTTCTATTTTATTAAATTGACTGTCATTTAATTTGAACAGACTTAGGTTCAAGACCATATTGATACAAATTTTGAATTTTTTATTTTTAATTTAGAATTGTTTAAGATTAACCACATGGGCCTGAGTTCAACTCCTTATAAGAAACAATTTTAGCTTTTTTATATTATTAATTTATAACTAATTACAAATGAAATTAAAAAAAATTTAAAAAATGAAAATAAAATAAAATCCAACGTGGGAATCCAGTCACGGTTTAAAACTAGGAAAAAACCGGTTTGAAAAAAATATTAACAGAAGGACTTATATGATCCGGTTAAATTTTATAAGAGATTAAATTGAGTCTATTTTATTGTGAATGACTAATTTGACTCGTGTAATATTTGTGAGGGCCAAAATGGGTCTTCACTCATGAAATAAAGTGAAAACAAAATAAATGAAGTAGTTGGGCCATAGCGAGCTAAGCCCAAAACGCTTACTGGACTGCACCCCTGGTTTAATAATGTTGCGCGTATGTGTGGTGGTTTGGGCCTGAAGCTTTTCATTTCTACACCCCCTGTAATCAGGCCCATGTGCCTTTCACTTTAAATTCAGTTTATTTTGATTTTGCTAATTCACCCTCCTGTTTGGCTTTAATTTCTCTTTGAAAAATGTTTCTTTTCTCATTTTTGTTAGATTAATTCAATTTCACTCAAATAAAAATGATAAAAATAGTTCCTTGACCAATTAGGATTTTTTAGAATACTTCGATTTTATTTTAGGTTTTTTATTATTGATTGTTTTGTTATTTCCTTTAATTTTTTTTATTGGTTCAAAATGCTATAAAAAATACTTAGTTTTTTTTTGTTCAATTCTTAAAAATGGTTTAAGCATGAATAAAAATAAAAATCCTTGTGAATATTTTCCTTTTAGTCTAGAATTTAATTCTCTTATTTTTGTGAATATTTTTAATATTGTGTGAAATATCAAAAATGCCCCTAGTTGTTAAAGTTGAGTTTAGTCAACTTAAATTACTTTCTCCCTTTCCTTCACTTAGTGAATTTTCCCTTAGATCTTAGCTTAGTCTTAATTAGGATTTAGACTTGCAACAATCATTAGGCTAGACTTAATTAGGTTAGTCTCCCCTTTTTTCATTTCTTTTTCCTTTTCAACCTTAAAAGACCTAATACATACTGACGATGATCATGCTACTATTTTTTTTCATAGTAGGAAAGAAATGATTAGATCGCAATCTAGTTATGTGTTTTGCTTAAATGTGAAGGTTTGGAAAACACTTAGAAGGGGGGTTGAATAAGTTTTTCTTTTTCTTTTTTTGTAACAACAATAGACAAAACACGGTTATTTTTATCCTGGTTCATTTACAACTCAAACTACTCCAGTCCACCTGCCAAGGTGATTCTGCCTCTCTCAATAGCAGACTTAATCCACTATGATGAAAACTGATTACAAATGCACAACCAACTATCGTGACTAACAATACAATGCACAAGCCAACTGCAAGTCACTAACACCTCTAAGACTAACTAGTCCTAGCCCTCTTGAGAAATTTGACCCAACTAGTTTCTCAAGGAACAATTACAAATTAACTTCTAATAATAGTGTTTCAGATTGCTTCTAATAAGCTTTAATCACAACTTTGATTTTTCCCTAAGTTTTTAGTACTAGGAATATGAACTCAGTACATTAAAATGAAAATATTTTTCTTCAGCGTAAGGGTCCACGTAAGTGTTCTTCTTCGTAAGTGAGCGACGTTCTTCTTTTCAAAAATTCTTCTATATATATAGCTTCAATAATTTGTCCTCTGTATTGATTTTGGAGAGAGCATTAAATGTTGCGGGTCTTCTTTTGTTTTTGTTGCGTGTTTGTCTTTTGTTTTTGTTTCTCCAATGAACTGCATGTGCTTTTTGTTTCTCCAATCATTCTTGGAAATTGTTCCATATGAGTGCTTCAGCCGTCTTTTAATCATTATGTTTTTAACGGTATTGTGTCTTAAATTTGCATTGTGACTAACTTCATAACTTCTATCAGATTTTATTTACAGCGGTTGGTGCATTGAGAAGTTACTTCATTAGAACTTCAGCGGCGTTTCCTTTTAGCGTATGTTCAGCTTTACATAAAGTTCATGTTCTGATGGTACTTGTATTAGAACATCTTATGAAATGAGAAACATATACTTAGAGTTACCATATTTACTTATTAAAAATTTATTTAATTGTCATCATCAAAACACAAAGATACGATTAGAACCAAACTATGTTCTAACAAATCTCCCCCTTTTTGATGATGACAAAACATTTAAGTTCTGATAAACAAATTTGTATATAAGAAGACAATCCCCCCCTGAGATGTATAATCTCCCCCTGAAATAAATACTTAGAGAACAAGTTTAGAAGATAACTTCCCTGAGTATTTTTTTCTCTCCAGCGTATCTCTTTAGAAGATTAAATTTTTCTTTCAAAGCGCTTCTTAGAAGATATATAATATTTTATTTCAGAATGTGATTATCCTGCAACTTTCAGAAAAAGGTATAATTCTTTGTACACTTGTCGGTAAATGTTTGGGATTTAGTCTTTTAAGGTTAAACAATATCAAGTCAAAATTTCACTACTATTTCTCCCCCTTTTTGTCATAACTTAAAAAGCGTAAACAAAATATATAAGAAGTAATTTTGTGCATAATGAGTATATTGAAAAAATGTTTGAGGTTTTGAGTTCAGGTAAGTTGTTATGGTATCAAAATAATTTATGTTCGCCCCTTATATCAATAAACAAATGCATAAACAAGGAAATTTTTCATTAATGATAAAAAATAGTACATTCACTAATAGCTCAAACAAATAGAAACTTCTAATAGTTAATTTTGAAGTCTTCACAAGTGAAGAAAAAGCTTTACAAGGCTCAACAAACAAGACTTCATCTCTATTTGAAAAGTCTGCGTTGCGAAGGATTTCTACAACTCCTGCAGACTCAAATAGAGCTGATAGGATTCGACCGTAGGGAATGTCGAAGTTGTGACTGCATTTGAAAGCCAAGAGATAAAATGGAAGGTTCATTCGTCGTCTTTTTTCAAAGAGGTGAATGAGAAAACGATCTCTTGAATGCAAAATTTTATGAAAGTTTCCTCGAGGCAGCAGGTTGAGGAGAACAAGACGAAACAATACCATTTTGTGGGAGACAGAAAGAAAGGATTGTTTAGAGTACGTCGGGCAGACTTGCTTAGATCATTTGGGACACTAGATGCATTTGCATAATCAAAGTATGTTAAACATGCAATATTTGGATTGGATGGATAGCCAATGATTGCAGTGATGGATGTTTCAGTTAGGGTGAAGGGAATCTCATGAATGGTTGAAGTTATGCTTAGATTGTCATCGCTGACAGAAGCATTTTTCCATAATTCTTTCACCAAATCGGTGAAGATGGGACCAAGGAGAAGGATGCAGTACTTTCCCCGTCCTTGTTTTCTGAAGCAAGCAATGTGTAATACGGTGAACTGACTTTTTAATAATCGAAAATGTCGCGGTTAAGCATGAGTCGCCACCGACTTTTATTTTATCCAATTTTAGGAAAGGCTAAAAGAACAGGAAAAGACCTTTTAAAAAGATCTAAGTTCGGGGGGTAATTTATGCAAAGGGAAGGTGTAGGGCACCCTTTGCATCCATGGTTTTCCATGGGCTCTTAATTGCTTTGCTTGCTCGTTTGTCTTTAGAAAAAGTAGATGAAAGAAAAAAAAGTGGACTTTAGCTCGTAAATGAGCGTAGCCAGTTTTTTTGAAGAATTGTGAGAAAGAATATGGAAAATAGAGCATGGCAAAGCAATTAGGGGCAATTACCTTAAACTCAGATGATAGGTCTCTTTTTAGCCTTTCAGAATGAAAGGGTCAATCCTTGCCATGAGTGGGCAGGAAGCCTTTCGTTTGGAGGTTGAAGGGTCGTCGAGATATCATTCACCCAAAGACTGACCCATGCCATAGAGAGGCAGGTAGTCTAAAGGGAATGATCAGAATAGCCTTTTTCGTAGGCAACCAGAAGATACCTCAGCCTTTTTCGTGGGCAACTTCCGAGGGTCGAGGTCATGTTAGTGTATCGAAGGCAACATCATTTTAGGGTCTCATGACCTTTTATCGAGGCAACATGGCTGAGGTATCCTCATATTCGAGGGACTGGCTATTCTGCAAAAAAACACAAGGCAACAAGGCAACAGGCAACAGGCAACAAGGCAACAGAGAGGGTTACCCAAAAGCGTGCGTGTGTGCACCAATCACGTGACTATATTCACTTATATTATCTGGTAAATTAGTGAGGCTAATTCAATTTAATGGTTGTCACTCCCTATTTTACTAACCACGCAGTATATAAACAATTATGGGAAGGGGGAAATTGTAACCAGCGGATCCCTTAATAGGGTTTGACATAAGTAATAATTATAAGAAAAAATAGAAGAGGTTAGAGTTTTAGAGTTACCGACTATGAGAGCTTTGACGGTCATCAAACCCTGAAAAGGCAAGCAAACAAAAATAGGGTGAGTGTATTATTTGTTCAGAGACAATTAAGGTTAACCCTAAAAATGAAAATAATAATAAAAGAAAAAGGGTAAAAGAAACTTAGCTTCGTGTTTTTAAAGGTTGATAATTGGAGGTAGCCTGAAGCATTGACTCTGACCATTGAAACATTGACAATAGAAAAAGAAGTAAGTGTAGGAGGAGTTCATTGTCAGCGGGGATCAAACCCTAAAAATAAAAGGTGAAAGAAAATTTAAATAAGAAAAAGATCAGGACTTAGCTTATGGCTTGACGTGTAATCGGGAGGTGTCTGATAAAAACCCTGAAAAGAAAATACACACAAAAATGTTTTTTCAGTGTATGGCAAATTCTCACAAACCCTGATTCGGGCATAAGTTAACCATGGTTAATAAAATAAATAATCAATTCAATTAATTATTGGCTTTTTTAACCTAATTAACTAAATCAGTGAAAACGGGGTTTCGAATAAATATTCTAACCCTGATATATATTTTTAAATAATTAATAAAGGCATTAACAATCAATTAAATAATTTAAATAAATTTAACCAATTTAAATCAAATAAAAAGGCTAATAATAATGAATATTTTAAATTTAATATTTTTTTATAAAAAGAATTTAGAATAATAATAATATTGTTAAGAAAAAAAAAACTAAAAGGAATTAAAAAAACAATATACATAAAAAAAATAAGTTGTATAATAAAAATTAAAAATAAAAGAAAAAGAAAAAGATTAAAGAATTCTTAGCTGTGATTCGGTGAGGGTAGGTCCTGTGAAGGTGCGTGGTATACCTGCGCCTTGGTCCGTCTGATCTGAATTCGTAAGAGATCCCATGGTTCTTGTGTGAGAGTGCATCGTGGACGTGCACTAGCTAAGAGCGCTGGATCTGCATAATTCAAGAGAAAGAAAACAAAATATTGAAGCAAAAATCTGTCTGAAACAAGGATCGAACCCTTGTCATTAACCTCATCTTCACGCATGACCAACTGGGCTAGCCGCATCTGATGTTAACAGAACCAACACGCATTATAATAAAAGAATAACTAAATCCCTTTTTTTTTTTGAAATCTGAAGACTCGCGCGCCTCTTGCTGTTCGTCTCCAACCTTTGTACCCAGTGTTCTTTGCTACGAATTGCCCTTCGATTTGCTACGGTTTCCACCATAGTTTGACTCACCTGCACATATGAAATTCACCAAAGCGACAAATAAACAACAATCAAGAACGTATTTCGATTCAGTATCTCATTCTAAACGCATTGATGGCCTCGGTTTGAGTTGATTTTGGCTCTATTCGCGATCCCCAATTTAGAGCTTCGTAACCCTAGCTATGGTGTATTGTTATATACGAACCTGTGCTTCAATTAAACATCACCAGTAGCTTGCAAGAATCACATCAAACAATATTATGCAGTCGAAACTTATTTATTATGCACAAATAGATGTAATCGAAACTCAAGAATTTCAAGCAAACCGTGGGCATTCTGGTACCGGTACAAGATGCTTTGGGCTTTGATTACGATCTGGGAATGATCAATGTCGCTCCAGGAACGTGTCTAAATACCTAGAGGCCTTTGAATCTTCTCCAATTGCTCAAGCCGAATTCCAGATTTTTCTTGAATTTCTTTGTGCTTTCTACGAGTGCCCTTGCCTGCCAATCCTCGTTTTTTTCAACCCTTATGATTTGTGCTCATTAGGTACTTATAGAAGGTGTATTAGGTCAATAGAATTGATCAATATCTTTGTGAATCAATCATGGGAGATTTGATTGGAAAATATGAGTAAAAGCTTCCAAATTTGGCCAATCTGAATCTCTCTTGTACCAATATTTGTTTGCACGAAAATACATTGAAAATATGGTATGAATGGTGATTGGATTGGATTAGTACAAGATCTTTAAATGAATATTTGATTTTTACTTGATTTTTATAAATTATTCATCACTTTTAAATGATTAAAAATTCACATAAAATCAAATAATATTCAAAAATTCGTGGAAATTAAATTTTAAGTCTTGGATAACTTGAGAATCAAGATTGGGCCAAAAAAAGGTTGGGTCCCTTTGCAAAAAATCCAAATTCTTTCACACTTTTCCCTCCAAAATAGTCCAACTTTAACAAGGTCTATCTCTCTCAATTTTTTAGGTATGGAAGTGTTCTAGGACTTTTTAGAAACCTTAGAGAGTCCTCTAACCAGGGTCTTTGGTCTCATATCAAAATGATTTTCCATGCTCCTTATATATCCTTTTTGAGAAAAGTGTCTTTTTGTTGACTTTTGAAAAGGACCTATAATGTTTTGATCCATATCTCTCAAATGAAGCATTTTTAGACTTGGCATGTGAGACACAAATTTGTAGAGAATCAAATTTCCTTCAAAATGAGCTTTGGATGGAAAATTTCTGATGTTCCATGTGAGAGTTATGGCTGGTCAAAGTTCAGTTGACTTTTCCTATACAAAACCCTAATTTAGAAACTTTTTAACTTGTTGATTTTTGATCTTTCCTTGATGAAACATGATCAATTCTTGATCAAATGGTGAATGATACTTCAATATGAGGATTTTGAAAAAAAAATAAGGAGTTTTGACTTTACTTTGACCACAGTTGACTTTATAGGTCAACCAGTCGACTGTTGACCTTCTGCACTTTTGAGTGACCAGAGCTTTGAGATAGGCCTTGATACTTGTCATAGAGGTAATGTGGGATACCTTGAGTCATATGAGATACTTTGGAGCCATTGAGTCATTGAGTTTACTTTTGAATGAACCAAACCCTAGTTTCAGAGCCTTGCATAGGAGAGTGTGCCTAGGAACTTTGTGTATTGATTTGAATTTGAATAAGAGAAATAATATGGGCAAATTTTGGGGTATGACACAATGTATTATTCATTTCTTTGTTAATGCCAGAGAAATTTATATTTGAGGACAGTGAGGGTTGTTTGGGAAGCTATGAAGAAAATGATTAAGTTTGAGAATAGAAAACAAAGGTTGGGTTTAGGAAGAGATAAGGATTATGGCAATGGATGTGAGTATTTATAAAGTAATGAAGGAAAGAGGAATGCAAACATATAACCTGATGCAATTAATGAAATAATTTGCATGCTTAAGAAAAATGATGAGAAAATATTGGAATACACAAAGGATAAAAGCATCAGGATTAATGATATTAGGGGAAACATAAAAATTTAATACAACAGTTACCAAGAACTCGCACCTTAATAGCTAGCACGCGTGACCTTTCAGAGATTTGAACACGTGTTCAACACCTAGGGGTAGCATGATACAGGGGTTTTATGTAATGAACTTCTGAACCAATTTAGAAAATGATCTTCTTAACCAATTAGGTCAGGTGTTTCTAAATGGTTTCACTTCTAATCTTATGGAAAGTTATAAATCAGATAGTTTAATTTAGGCAAAGGAATGTTCTAAAGGAATTTTATATAATTAACAAAACTTTATTCTGGACATGAGTCCATACCAATATTTCTCAATATGAAATTGAATCTATCTTCAGGAAGAGGTTTTCTGAAGATATCAGCCCATTGATGTCCTGTATCAACGAAATTTAGACTTAGTATCCCTTTCTGAATATAGTCCCTAATGAAGATATGTCTAATTTCTATATGCTTAGCTTTAGAGTGCAAAATAGAATTTTTTTTTTAAAAGACAACTGATGTATTATCATAGAAAATAGGAATCTTACGCTCATAGATATGATAATCTTCTAATTGACTTTTCATCCATAGCATTTGAGTGCTACAGCCTGATGCAGCCACATATTTAGCTTCTGTAGTAGATAGTGCAATTGTAGCTTGCTTCTTGCTATATCAGGAGATCGGATTCCTTCCCAGAAATTGAAAGCTTCCAAAAGTGCTTTTGCATTCCACTTTGTCTCCAGCAAAATCAGCATCACAATATCCTACTAAGTTGAAATCTTTGGATCTTCTATAAAACAATCCAACATTAGTAGTACCTTTCAGATACCTCAGAATTCGCTTGATAGCAGTCAAGTGAGATTCTCTTGGATCTGATTGGAATCTTGCACATAAACATACACTAAACAGAATAGCTAGTCTAGATGTAGTTAAATAGAGTAGATATCCAATCATACCTCTGTAGAGTTTCTGATCTACGTTTTTACTTACCTCATCTTTTCCTAGAATGCATGTAGGATGCATTGGAGTTTTGGCTTCTTTGCTTTCTGATAGATAGAATTTCTTCATAAGTTCTTTGACATACTTTGTTTGATGTATGTAAGTTCCTTCAGAAGTTTGATTAATTTGAATTCCCAGAAATAATTTAAGTTCTCCCATCATACTCATTTCGAATTCTGCTTGCATATATTTAGGAAATTCTTTTCCAAGAGAGATATTAGAAGTTCCAAATATAATGTCATCTACATATATTTGACAAATTAAAATATCATTTTTAAATTTCTTATGAAATAAAGTTGTGTCCACTTTTCCTCTAGTAAAATCTTTATCTAGAAGAAATGAACTTAATCGTTCATACCAAGCTCTGGGAGCTTGTTTCAGACCATGTAAAGATTTCTTAAGTTTAAAACCATGTTCGGGATATTTACAATCCTCGAAAACAGGAGGTTGATGAACATAAACTTCTTTGTCTATGTAGCCATTTAAAAATGCACTCTTAACATCCATTTGATATAAAGTAATGTCATAATAAGCAGCAAAGGCAATTAATAATCTGATAGATTCTAACCTGGCGACTGGGGAAAAGGTTTCATTATAGCCAAAACCTTTTTGCTGACTATATCCGTGCAACCAGTCGTGCTTTGTTTTTGACAACTTCTCCTTGCTCATTCAATTTGTTTCTGAATACCCATTTAGTTCCAATGATATTGAATCCATAGGTCTTGGAACTAGATCCCATACATCATTTCTGGTAAACTGATTCAGTTCTTCTTGCATAGCAATAATCCAATTAGTATCTTGAAGAGCTTCATCTATAGAAGTTGGTTCCACCATTGAAACTAATCCAACTAGTGATTCTTCGTTGTTTCTTAGAAATGATCTAGTTCTTATGGAGTCTTCTTTCTTTCCAAGAATAACATCTTTTGGATGTGCTGAGTTGAGTCTAGAAGATCTTTTATGTGAGTGTTCCTCAGAGTTTCTCAGGTTCTCAATAGATGTTGTAATTTGAGGATCTTCTAAATTGTCTTTTGCTTCTGAATATTCAATGTTTGTAAGTTAAATTTCCATATCTGCAAAATTTTCAACTTGCTTTGGCTTTTGAGGCCAAGTTTATCATCAAATCTAACATTGATTGATTCTTCAACAATCAGAGTTTATGTATTGTATACTCTATAGCCTTTTGAATGTTCAGAGTATCCAAGCAGAAAGCACTTTTGTGCCTTAGAATCAAACTTGTTCAAATGCTTTTTAGTATTCAAAATATAACAAGTACATCCAAAAGGATGGAAATATGAAATGTTGGGTTTTCTGTTTTCCATAATTCATAAGGAGTCTTTTCATAAATAGGTCGTATAGAGATTCTATTTTGAATATAACATGTTGTGTTCACTGCTTCTACCCAGAAATGTTTAGCCATATTGGTTTCGTTAATCATGGTTCTTGCCATTTCATGCAATGTCCTATTCTTTCTTTCAACAACTCCATTTTGTTGAGGAGTTCTAGGACAAGAGAAATCATGAGAAATGCCATTTTCTTTAAAGAACTTTTCAAAGAGATTGTTCTCGAATTCTCCACCATGATCACTTCTAACTTTTATGATTCTAAACTGTTTTTCATTTTGAACTTGGTTACAGAAGTCAACAAACATAGTGTGACTCATCCTTGTGTTTTAGAAACTGAACCCATGTCCATCTGCTATAGTCATTAATTACCAATCCATACTTTTTGCAATATGAAGAAGTTCTAATGGCCTAGAGAAAGAGACAAAATTCTTTGATTTAAAAGAGGGTTTTGAAACCTTTCCCTTCTGACATGCTTCACACAGAGCTTCTGAGTTGTACTTCAGATTGGGAAGTCCTCTAACCAAATTGAGTTTGTTAAGCTTAGATATTTTCCTCATGCTAACATGTCCCAATATTTTGTGCCAGACCCATTACTCATTATTAACAGACAGAAGACAGGTTACTTTCTGAGTTTTAAGATCAGAAAGATCAATTTTATAAATGTTGTTCTTTCTCTTGCCAGTAAATAGGATTGATCCATCTTTTTTACTTACAGCTTTACAGGATTTTTGATTAAAGATTATGTCATAACCGTTGTCACTTAATCGACTTATGGACAACAAGTTATGTGATAATCCTTCAACTATGAAAAAATTAGTTATGGAGGGAGAGTTGCCATTACCAATAGTTCTAGAACCAATAATATTTCTTTTTTTATTTCCTCCAAATCTAACGTCTCCACCAGATTTAAGTTCCAGGCTTTGGGACATAGACTTTCTTCCCGTCATGTGTCGCGAGCATCCAGAGTCCAGGTACCAAGACTGGTGTTTCAACTTTGCTGTGAAGGACATCTGCAACATACATTATTTTCTCCTTAGGTGCCCACATCTTTTTGGATTCTCTTTGGTTAGAGTTTTTAAAGTTCTGTTTGAACTTTGGTTTAACATGAAAATTTTCAGAGTAAGAAGTATATTTGATATCATGTGTGTGACCAAAGCTAAATTGTTGGTGCAGTGGTTTATACGTGATATCCATTTTATCAACAAGTTTAGTTTGGTATGTTTCTTTCTCTTCGGGAGTTTAATATCCAATTCCTCTTCTGTTGTTTCCACTCACACCATAGATCATTGAAGCCATTTTGCTTCTATCTATGCTCTTAGCAAGAAATTTTTGAAATCTAGAGTCATATTCCTTAAGAATATTTTTTGAACTTGAAACAATATCTGAATTAGACTCTTTTTGAGCTTTATGAAATTCCTCTTTGAGTTTGACATAATTTTCTTTAAGATCAGAGTTTTCTGCTTTAAGTTGCTCATGTTCGGATACGAGACTCTCCTCGAGTTTCTTTTATTTGACTTTGAATTGACTGTAATTTTCAAGAAGTTCAGATAAACTTTCTACAAGGTCAGCTCTAGTAAGTTCAGAGAATACCTCTTCAGATTCTAATTCAGTGTCAGAATCATCTTTTGTGGTAGCCATAAAAGCTAAATTGGCATGTTCATCTTCTGAGTTGGATTCATCTTCAGAAGAATTTGAATCATCCTAGGTGGCTATTAAACCCTTCTTCTTTTCAAATTTTTTCTTTAGCCATTCTTTTAGAAGCTTAGGACAATCATTTCTATAGTGTCCTGGTTCTTTACATTCATAGCAGACGACACTTCTTTTGCTTGACTTCTTACGTCTAGAGGATTCTACTTTATCTTCTGATCTTTTGTAATTTATGAACATATTTTGTTTGTGCATCCACATCCGGTTGATCCTTCTTGAGAGAAGAGATAACTCATCTTCTTCTTTTGAAGTAGAGTCCTCAGAGCTTTCTTCTATAACCTGAAAAGCGTTAGTTTCATAATTTTTAGTAGATTTAAGAGCAACAGACTTACCTGTCTTTTGGGGCTCACGTTCATCAAGTTCTATTTCGTGACTTCTTAGTGCACCAATGAGTTCTTCTAAAGATACATTGTTCAAATCTTTTAAAAATTTGAGTGTAGTAACCATTGGTGCCTATCTTCTGGGTAAACTTCTGATGATCGTCTTGACATGGTCTGCTTTGGTGTATCCTTTGTTCATAACTCTTAGGCCAGCAGTCAGAGTTTAAAATCTTAAGAACACTGTTTCAATGGACTCATTTTCTTCCATTTTGAAAGCTTCGTACTTTTGGATGAGAGCTAGAGCTTTTGTCTCTTTTACTTGAGCATTGTCTTCATGAGTCATTTTGAGAGACTCAAACATATCATGTTCAGTATCCCTATTGGTGATTTTTTCATACTCCCTTTTTGAGATAGCATTTAACAGGATATTTCTTGCTTTGTGGTGATTTTTGAAATTTGCCTTCTGTTGTTTGGTCATGATCTTTCTATCAATCTTATTTCCTTCTTCATCTACTTGATGTGTGTAGCCATCTAAGACCACATCCCATAAGTCAGCATCTTGATCTAGAAAGAAACTCTTTAGTCTATCTTTCTAGTATTCAAAATCTTCTCCATCAAAAATCGGAGGTTTTGTGTAGTTGTTGTTGCTTTGATTAGTTGCCATAGTGTTTTCCTTCTGAATCATTTTCTGACACGGTTAAGTGTGTGCGCCCAAAACCAAGTGCTTTGATGTCAATTGAAGGTTTAGAAAACACTTAGAAGGGGGGTTGAATAAGTTTTTCTTTTTCTTTTTTGTAACAATAATAGACAAAACACAGTTATTTTTATCCTGGTTCGTTTGCAACTCAAGCTACTCCAGTCCACCCGCCAAGGTGATTTCGCCTCTCTCAATCAAGGACTTAATCCACTATAATCAAAATTGATTACAAATGCACAACTAACTGTCGTGACTAACAATACAATGCACAAGCCAACTACAAATGACTAACACCTCTAAGACTAAGTAGTCCTAACCCTCTTGAGAAATCAGACCCAACTGGTCTCTCAAGGAATAATTACAAATTAACTTCTAATAATGGTGTTTCAGATTGCTTCTAATAAGCTTTAATCACAACTATGATTTTTCACTAAGTTCTTAGTACAAGGAATATGAACTCAGTACATTAAAATGAAAATATTTTTCTTTAGCGTAAGGGTCCACGTAAGTGTTTTTCTTCGTAAGTGGGCAACATTCTATTTTCAAAATTCTTCTATATATAGCTTCAAGAATTTGTCCCCTGTATTGATTTTGGAGAGAGCATTAAATGTTGCGTGTCTTCTTTTGTTTTTGTTGCGTGTTTGTCTTTTGTTTTTGTTTCTCCAATGAACTGCATGTGCTTTTTGTTTCTCCAATCATTTTTTGTAAATTGGTCCATATGAGTGCTTCATCCCTCTTTTAATCATTATGTTTTTAACGGTATTGTATCTTGTATCAGAACTTTGCACTGTGACTAACTTCATAACTTCTATCAGATTTTGTTTACAGCGGTTGGTGCATTGAGAAGTTACTACAATAGAACTTCAAAGACTTTTCCTTTCAACGTATGTTCAGCTTTACGTAAAGTTCATGTTCTGATGGTACTTGTATTAGAACATCTTCTGAAATGAGAAACATATAATTAGAGTACCATATTTACTTATACAAAATTTATTTAATTGTTATCATCAAAACACTAAGATATGATTAGAATCAAACTATGTTCTAACAAAATAGTGGCGCTGTGAGCTAGAAAAGTTCAAAGCAAGATACAGTTGTTGATTCTACAACCGAGGCCGAGGACATTGCTGCCTCAAATGCAGCAAAGGAAGCTATTTGGATCAAGAAGTTCATTAGCGAATTTGGCATAGTCCCTAGCATTGTGGATCATATTGATCTGTATTGCGACAATAATGGTGCTATCGTACAAGCTAAGGAGCCTAGATCTCACCAAAAATCCAAACATATACTCAGGCGCTATCACCTCACTCGAGAGATAATAGATAGGGAAGATGTGAAGATATGTAGAGTGTAACAGCCAGAATTTAATTAATTGGCTTATTAAATAAAAATAAGGATCTATTTAATTTGGACGAAGTTTGATAAGTAATTGGATCGTCGGTGTTAGTGAGAAAACGTGTTTGGATTATTAAGTAAAGTTGAGATTTATTCGGTTAATCGAAGAATTAATAAAGTGCGATATGTTGGAGAAATAATATTAGAAATAATATTATTATTGGATTTTTATTTAATTGAGATAAAGTCGGATTTAATTGGATTAACTGGAAAATAATATTAAGGGTAATAATATTATTTGTTGGAGCATAATTATTTATTTGAACTACTTTATTTCAT
Organism: Vicia villosa; assembly: GCF_029867415.1. Classification (NCBI taxonomy): domain Eukaryota; kingdom Viridiplantae; phylum Streptophyta; class Magnoliopsida; order Fabales; family Fabaceae; genus Vicia; species Vicia villosa. The sequence continues at coordinate 58,180,429 of NC_081184.1, read as the reverse complement.
CAATTGGGCCGAATTAGTTAAGAAGTGGAATTATATGGGTTAAGCCCAATATGAATAATATAGTAAGGGTTGGAAGAGTAGAGATATCATAACTTTGTGAATTTGCAAAAGAAGAGGAGAAAAGAGACTAAGAGAGGAGAAAGGAGAAAAGCTAGGGGAAGAACAACAAGGGAGAAAGCTAGGATTTGAAGCACATTGAAGAGGTAAGGGGGAGAATCCTTATTATTATGGGCTAGTATAATTGGATCAATGGGTAGAAACATGTTTAGGTTGAAACCCCTAATTTTTATAGTTTTTAAATTGTTAAGTTTTGATGAATAATTTTGATTTGTGATGATTAATTGTGTTGAAATTGGTACATTGGTGAAATTAGGAGATGATTACAATAACATATATATTTACTGTAGCGGTATATTCAATGATGAGAAAGTGGATACTAGGTGATATTTCATTCATTACTGTAGCGCCACAAGGAATAGACGATAAATGTGATTTACAATGCTGTCAGCAACCCACTTGTATCTCACATATATTCATTCCCTTATACTAGTTCATATGGTGTTACTACTTGTTTCTATCCTATATGTTACTTTTCCATTCTATAGTAGCGATATATATTAAATCAGCAATGCTATGGGTACACTAAAGTGTACACCTACACCGTATTGTTGTATGTACGGACGACACTGTCCATGTACGGACCGTACTATTCATCGTCCGTACATGAACAGTGCAATATTATATTAATTTTTTTATTACGTTATTTATTTATTTATTTTAATATTATTTTTTTTTAATTTTTTTTATATTTTTAAAAAAATATTTGACAATACATGCAAATTTACTTCCGGATTTACCTAAATTCGCAAGTAAATCCGCAGGTATTGGAAAATTCGTAGTTAAATCCGCAAGTAAATCCGCAGGTATTGTCAAATCCATAGGTAAATCCGCAGGTATTGTCAAATATTTTTTTTAAAAACATAAAAAAAAAATTTTTTAAAAAATAATATTTTTAAAAAAATGTAAAAAAAAATTAATACAATATTGCACTGTTCATGTACGGACGGTGAATAGTACAGCCCGTACATGAACAGTGTCGTCCGTACATACGGTGTAGGTGTACACTTTGGTGTACAAATAGCATTATTGATATTAAATAGTGGAAAGAAAATGTAGTATGATCTATAGTGTTTCCTTCCATATACTGTAGCAAGATGAAAGATAGGAACTAGGTGCTTGTATCTTTTCCACCACTGTAGCGACTTTTATAATAAAAAGGAAATAGAAAGTAGGTACCATATATAATTTAAAGAGTTCCGTTTGACCGAAATAGTTAAATTAAACGGTATAATTAGTTGTCTGGAATTTGATGAAAATTTACGTGGTAGCAAAGTTTAATTAGTAGATTAACGTGGTATTTTTATTTTATTGAAATTGTGTTATGTTACGAACCGACCGAAATTGTGTGGATTTGAATATTCTTATATTAAAATATTGGTTTTGAAATAGTAAATTAGAACTAATGTAGTGTAATTATTAATTGGTTGATTTACTTAATAGTTGAATTAATTTCACTAAGTTTAATTGATTGGAATAAATTTGGAATTAGATCAATTATTCGGTTTTGTCGGTAAAGTACGATATCTTGATAATTTAACCGTAATTGTATTTTTGGTCAAATGCTAACGAATTGATACTTGGTTTAGAAGTATGTTCTTATATATTGTTGACTAATATGAATTAACATGAGATGGTATGATTTACTAGTGTTAATTGTATTTTGTGAACCGTAATTGAATATTGTTTGTATTATATCGTTTGGTATGAATGTGTTGTGAATGTTGTGTACAATGTGATATATAATTCATAGAGATGAATTATTGGTATGCGGTAAGTTAAGATTGGTGAGATAATCTTAATTGCGTAGTTGGTTGGTAATTGTACATTCATTCATGGCATAGTCGGCTTTATTGTGGAAGCGGTGAAACTGTGGGTTCACATGGTAATAGACGGTGATCCTTGAATGGAAATAGACGTAGAATACGTTGATCCTTAATTGGAAACATACATGGTGGCTTTGATCTTGTTCGGATCGGAAGCGTGGCTTAGATTCTAGATATTGAATCGGAAAGCGGTGAAACTTTGGGTTCACATTGCGGTACCACATGCATAGTGTCACATATCTTGCATTGAGTCACATTAGAGTAATGTGATAATTGAATATGTGAAATTGATGTAATTGTGATATGTGTATGAGTTTGATAATTGAAATGGGTGATGTTTGGATACATACTTGGTCAAATGTGTGAATATGTGATAATAGTGGTTGTGTGCATAGTTGGAAATATAGTATTGAAGTTGGAATATCATACTCTTGATACTTGTTGAATGCTTAATATATGTGAATATATGGATTAGTATTATTTTATATGATTAGGCAAGGTGTGATAAATTCTTATAATTGTTGATTTAATCATTGTATCTTATTATACTTTCTTCATAATGATTTGATTTCTCACCCTTCTGTTTTAATGTTGCCTTCGTTTGGCGACATGCAGGTTTTAGCGTTAGTGGCTCGTGCATGATCTAGCTGGAGTTTTCTTCCGTGTTTGATGAAGATTAGGTAGTGAGTCAATGCTCTGGTCATGTAACACTGGGTAGACTAGTCATTTGAACTCATGTTTCATTCGGTTATGTATTATGTTTGACTTGAGTACTTGTTATTTTTCTACTTGCTGTTGACAGGCTCTTAAGCCAAATATTCCGTATTATTTTTATTTTATGTTGAGATGATTATTGAGACTTGATCATGGTATGGGACATGAATCATTTTATGAGATACATGAGTATTTAGTATTCTCCGCTGTGAATGCATATTCTGGATAAATTATGATTAAATGATTAAGTGTTATTTGAAATGACCAGGTGTATTGTATATTGTAAATAAATGTTGTCGGTTTTTAAAAGCTTTTAGTTTTCGAAAACATCGATGTGACGCCCTTTTGTTTATATGCATGCTTAACTACTCTGATTATATATTCAATATTTTGGGGTATTATAAGGGGTGTTGCACAGAGTACCTACATTTGACAATGCTTCTGACCCACTTACAAAGCCTCTTGCGCAACAGAAGCATGATGGCCATACTAGATCTATGGGTATTAGGGGTATGCCTGATTGGCTCTAGTGCTAGTGGGAGATTGTTGGTGTAAGCCCTATAGACCAATACTTTTGGTACTTCTATCGAATAATTTATTAATAATAAAAGGCATTTCTTTATTATGTTTGTTTTTTCAAAATAATACAGTCCCTAAAATAGTTAGTCTGTTTAATGAAATGTTAAGTGCGACTTAATCTTGAGATCCCATTAAACATAAGGACACTATTCTTAAAGTATCCATAGTCGGGCTTTATTGTGAAGCGGGATAACATTAAAGCATCAAGACTATTATGAATATAGACTGATGATCACATCTCATGCATCATGGATAAGGAGTTATCAAGTCTTGACATAAGTATAAATATTAGGAGTAATATTTATACTGGATTGACCTGCTATGAGAATACTACATAGAATGTTATGCAAAGTGTCATAAGTTATTCTCATGGTGATAAGTGGTGTATACCATCCTTCGACCTAAAACCACTATGGACCCTAGATGTAGAGTCAAGTGCTTTATTGCTGATCAAATATCATTCGTAACTGGATGACCATAAAGACATTTGATGGGTACTTCACAAAGCATGTTGAGGGATACGAGTGATCTAGATGGAATTTTCTCATCCTGAATAATAGGATAAATGTCTAAGGGCCCAATATTGAACTGGACAAGGGTGACACGGTCTATGCCTTGTGTTCAATATAGACATAAGGGGAAAAGGATAATTGTACACGCAGACATTATCACGGAAAAAGGTTTTGTCATATCACATGATATTTTCATGATTTGGGTAGCAGTGATGTGCTACTAGATATCGCTAGCTGTTTATTGTGTTAAATGTGTAATATAATTGCCAACGTCGCGAGAACCTACAGGATCACACACATAAGGACAGATTGATGAGAGATAGAATAAACAAGGAACATCGTAAAGCACGGTGTACTTGAGAGAATTATGAAACACCGTAAGGTATGGTGCACTTAAGTAAAACATGGAACATCATATAATATAGTAATAGTTATTATTATTATTATTATTATTTTATAATAGTTATAAAATATAATAATAAAATATATTTATTATAATAATAGTAGTTATTATAATAATAGTTACTATAATAATAAAAATATTATTATTATTATTATTATTATGGTTCACTTAAGTTGGGTTTTTTTAGCTTGGAGCCCACACAAGGGTTGTATAAATATAACTCTTGTGCATAAGCTTTGACACTTGATGAAATTAGGTATGTGAAACCTGCCAAAATTTCTCTTTTTCTATCTCACTCAAAGTCTTCATTCGTAGCAGCCAGCACTGAGATTGAAGGTGATCTATTTGTGTGGACTGAGTAGAGGCGTTGTTCTTCATCAAAGCTCGTGATTACATCATCAAAGGTCTAAATTGCCACAAGAGGTAATAGTTTCTAACACTGACCATGCCCATTTGTAAGGATCGTTAAAGGAAAATTTTAATTTCCGATGCATTTTAGATCGCAATTTTCCTTCAGATTTTGCGGTGAAAAAAATTAATTTTGAGTGAATTGATTATGTAAAATTGATTCTGGATAAAAGTGAGTTAAAGGTAAAGTGATTTATGTTTGGAGAAATCCTTGCAAAAGTGAGTTGAACAATAAATTTCAGTGTAAAAATCACGTTTAAAAATCACGTTTGATTAAAAGCTACAAATCCTAGTTTCAAGTAGAACCAATTCTTGAAAGCATAATCAATTCTACTTGAGATCAACCAAACACCTCAAAATCAATTCTAGGCATCCAAAATCAATTTTGGATGTCTCAAACGTGAAACCAAACATAGACTAAGTATTTTAAAATTAAAAATATGATTTGACAGAATACACATCGGTGATTGGTTGACTCTATTTTACACTTACATTGTCGTTTATATTCTTTTTCTCTTAATTTTAATTATAAAACTAGTTCATTAATTAACATACTCTTATTAATCGTTGTTAATAAAATAGTTATTAGAATAAATTAATTAAAATACAATAAATATAAACATATTAATGGAAAAAATTACCAAATTACCAAATATAAACATATTAATTTCCGCATCCCCCGTTTTGGCTATGCGTCCCTAACCCTGAAGCCTTGTAATAGCGTAGGACTTTTAATTTCTACCTTTAATTTTGCTTATATTAAATGCGTGGTTAGTAAAATAGGGAGTGGTAACCTCTAAATTGAATTTAGCTTGCCTAATAAAAGATAAAAATATCTGAATTGAATTCACATGATTGTTGCACCCACACACCTTTAAGGTAATCTCTCTTATGCCGCCTTTCAATCAAAACTAGTCAAGTCCCTCGGATGTAGGGATACCTTAGCCTGCTACCTATGAATAAATTCATCATAAAAAGATCATAGTCCCTTCGAGTTGCCCATGATTAAAAAGGATCTTGTCCCTCGGTTAAATGATGATCGTCCCTTCGAATGCTAAGGTATCTTTACTGGTTGCCTACAAATGACTATTCATATCCTTTCCTAAGACTTCCTGCCCTTCTTATGGTATGGATAGCCTTTTAGGCAATGATCTAAGAATTTTTCTAGAAAGCTTTTATTCAAACATATTTTCTCCTAAGGAAAAGGAAGTGTTGACAATACCATGAAATCTGATGTGATATTCACTAATAGAATCATCTTCATTCATCCTCATATTCTCAACCCTGGTGGTAAGTAGCTGCAACCTTGACTTACAAACTCTTAATGTGTCTTCATGTGCAGTCTTGAGAGTCTCTCATGCTTCTTTAGCCTCTGAACATATGTTGATCAACTTGAACATGTTCTTGTCCATACCATTAAAAATAACACTAAAAGCCTTGGAATTTCAAAGAGCTTCATCATCTTCAGCATCAGTCCAAATAGCTTCTGGTTTCAACCTGGTTGCACCATCTTCAGAAGTAACCATTGGATGTTTTCATCCTCTTACCATAAATTTACATGCTTTGTTGCCCATGGATTTGATAAAGAAAATCATAATTAACTTACAATAATCATAGATGGTTCCTATCATACCCCAATTTTGATCCCAAGATTATCCATTCATTTGCAGTCCAATCATCGATCAAGATCACAATCTTGAAGTTTGTTCCTTGGTGATGTGTTCACCTCATCTTCAAGAGGGATCATCAAGCATCTATTTTTATCTTGTGTATATATTATACTTACCAAATACAAAAATATGTCTTTGCTTTTCAATGTTTTATACAAGGGTGACACATTCTATGTCTTGTGTTCAATATAGATATAAGGGCAAAAGAAAAATTATATACATGATCATTGTCACATAAAGGTCATGTTAGATCACACGACATTCTCGTCACTTGGGTAGCAATGATGTGTTGCTAGATACCGCTCATTGTTTATAATATTAAATAGGTGATTTAATATTATTGCCAGTGTTACGAGAACCTACAGGGCCATGCACATAGAGTACATATAGTGGAATGGATGAATAAATTAATATGATTTAATTTAATTATGTGTTAATAGTATTTAAATTATTTAATATATTAACAAATATAACTTATTTGATTAAATATGATTTAATTAAAAGAGAATTGACAGTTGGTTAAATTAAATATGATTTGATTTAATTAATATTTTATTTAATTAAAAGAGTTTAATTAAATATAAATAAATATTTATTTAATTAAAAAAGATTGGACTTATTTTGAAAAAGTCCAAAATAAGAGCATTAGGGTTTTAGAAGCTCTCTATAAATAGAGGAGCTCTTTCCCTTGCCAATGCTAATTGTCAATTTCTCAAAGCAAGAACGGCTAGCACCGCCTTCCAAATTGCACTCACGTGGACTACGTACAGATGTCGGTATCTTCCACTATTCGTGATCAAAATATAAATCACGCTTTAAGAGGTAATTCTCGAATCCTTATTGGTGTTTGGTTTGTGATTAATGATTTAATCAAGATCCGTTCATCGGATTAGATCCGTTCATCGGGATTGTTCCGCTAAGAGGATAAATTTTTTGAAAAACCCCTCTTAAAATCCCAACACATTAGATATGAAAATATCAATGATTTTCTGAGAATCTAAGGATATACATAATATGAATTGTAATTGAATACCTTTGCTTCATGATCAATTTCTTTTAATTCAACATTCAATGACTTTTGTAATATTGAAAATTTGATTGAGTTGGACTTCAACCTTTTTCCTCTTTGATAAACTTTTGTCTTCATAAAAATTAAACCAAGATAGATTTTCAATATGCGATCTTGAGATCATGAAATGAAGATCTCACAAAAAGCATTGATCTAGTATATAAATGCACTCACGGTAAGAAAACTTGACACTTGAAATATTTTTTCTTTAAATTAAAAAGATCTAAAGGTAATCTGTAACTAAAGCACCAGAGCCCAAGAAAATAATATGGGCACCAAAGGTGAAACCTTAAGTGATTTGCAGGAATAGTTTGTAGCTTGAAGTCTAAATGGTTATTTAAAAGAAGTTGTATAAAGCATCAGTATACTCTAGAAGTATACAGAGTTTGAAGTCTTTGATCCCGAGGACCAACAAACACCAGTATACTCTAGAAGCAAAAATCCAGCACAAGGCCCAACAAGCACCAAAAAGAGATATTAATCGATCAAAAATTTAATATAATCGATTATATCACCAGAAAAATTCACATATTTGAACATTAGATATCCCCCACAATAGATAGTTGGAGAATTAAATGTTGTAACAGACACTTGCAACAGAATGAATTATCATTGCTAATTGATTATAAAAAGGCATCTAATCGTTTTGACATATTGTTATAAAAGAGGTAACTTTTCATACTTTTCATTCCATCATTTTCTTACTTACTATTACATAAAAACGCCATATTCTCTCATCATCATCACCATGAAAAAATGGCCCCTAAGCAAACTCGTTCCTCCCTACCTTCTTCCTCATACTTATCCCAAGATTTATCCACACAATCCCAAGAAACCAACTTTAATCTTATTTATACTGATAAGGAAATCTTCTCAACCCACTATCTAGATGAAGAGCTTTTCAAACATTGCACTTTCATAGAAGAATTCACTGCTGCAGGACTGGAAGATTTCAGTTTTTAAAAACTCCAAAAGAGATACCCATAGTTGATAAAAATGTTTATGCAATTTTTTTCTACACTTGTGTAATCATAAACTCTGAAGTAAGGAAATATTCAATCACCTTATTGATAACGCGAAATTGTATCGCATTTTAGGCTTGAATTACATGAAGTATTTATCCATTTTTATCAAATTTATTGCTTCATGTTGGTATTTCGTTGTGCTTTCAGGTATTTATGATTTCTCGAGCCAAGATGAAGCTACACAGTGAATATAGAAGAAGCATCCCAAAAATATACACTTCTGCTATGAAGTAGAAGTGTCTGTCAAAACCTGCAAGAAAAAGAGTTGTTACGGACGACACACATTATGTTGCGTCTAGAATAGAAAGGAAATGTGTGCCCCTCGGCACAGAGTTACCTTCTAATAACAATTGCAAAGCCTATAACAGTTTCACAGAAGCCTGCGATTGAACAATTGAATCAGTCTTGCACATGTTTTGAGTTCCCCTATATTTGGGGGAGACTTAGGTCATTGAATGAAGGCATTATATATATGTTGGCAGTTGCAGAATTCGGACTCTCTCTTCTCTTCAGTCAATTAATTTTAGTTTTTATTTTCTTCTGCAATAGTTCTCAGTTATTTTCCATTCCATTTGCACCTTCTATTTTCCAACCTTTATTTCACCATCCAAAGCAATAATCCTTTGCATTGAGGGATTTTTTCACTTTAGGTTAGTTTATATTTTCTACAAGTTTGATTCTGTACCAAAGATTACTACTGTCGGAGCACTTTGGCATTTGAAGTATATTCAGTTTTAAGCTAATTTATAGGTTCTTATTTATATGCTTAATTCGTTTTATAATTTGAATTCCATGCTAATATTGTCATCTCCATATCATTTATTTTATATGATTTAAATTAATAATATGCCTGGCTAAACAAATTAATACTGGTATGTAAGTTATAGTACTTAGGGAATTTGGTAATAATTCGGCATAAAACTTTTAATGAAAATACCCTTCCGGTCTCCGATTTCTAAACTTAATTTAACTACCGTTGTCACGAGAGTGAAAGGATATTTAACACGATTTTCCACGAGAGTGGGAAATTAACTAAGGCTAGACCCCGCATGCGAAAGCGTGGGGATCGATTTGGATAGTAGCAATCAAACATTAGTTTTTAAATACACGAGAGTGCTTTAACAATCTAATTAGTTTCTATTTTTTTTCAAAAAGTGTTATTGGATTTTAAGTGCATCCACTAGGTATAGTAATATAACCCGTTCTTCAGACATGAGAATGCAAGATAATGGTTTCTACAGAAAAATATTTTTACAATTACAAACTTTTCCAAATGATTTATTGAATTCCCGAAGTCTAACTATTACATACCGATATCTTAATATCTGCTTATTCAATCCAAACTTTGTTTAATTTTTGTTTTCCCCTCAATCCAAACAAATATCGCTTTAGCTAAACATAGTAATATAAGATCGTACTATATTGATCCCTAGTCTCTGTGAGTTCAATATCTTTTTAAACTAGACGACTAGACTGTATACTTGCAGTCAGTATCCCGATAGACCTATAAAGTTCGATGAAGTTTTTGGCGCTGTTGTCGGGGACTGATTAGTCATTTAGTGCGATTTTTCTATTGCACGTTTAGACTAGAGCAACATATTTTATTTTTATTTTTCGTCGGTTGCATGCAAAACACTCGCTCACAAGGCGAAGCTTTAGAACAAACGATAAGCGAACCTGAACGCCTTCTTACCGTCATATGAGCTGTTAGGAATTACTGTCTCAATCACAATTCCTCTTCCTAAACCAGAATTCAAGACTGATTCTGAATCCCATTCTCAATCTATCTCCGAATTAGAATCCGAACCTAAATATGAACCAGATATCAAACCTGACGTAAACATGGAAAAAGGACCACAAAATCGTCCACTTAGAGATTCACTGCTCCATCACAACAAGAGCCTGAAAATAGCATTGCTTCCCCTGCAATCGAATGAAACAATTTCGAGTTAAAACCATCATTGATATCAGCCAATCAACAACGCCAATTTTCTAGAAATCCTACCGAGGATCCCAATGAACACCTGATGAAATTTGTTCAGTTTGCTGATACAGTGATAGCACATGGAGTAAGTAACGATGCGATAAGACTATGTCTTTTCCCTTTCTCGCTGAGAGATAGAGCTTGGGCTTGGTTGCAATCCTTGCCATCAAACTTTGTCACGACGTGAGAAGAATTGAAGACTGTGTATTTATCACGATATTACCCTCCAAGCAAAAGTGCCGCGTTACGAGCCCAAATTAACAGATTCAGACAAAAAGACACTAAATCACTCTTTGACGCATGGAAGCGATACAAAGACATGATGCGGATGTGTTCACATCACGGATTAGAAGACTGGCTCATCATCCACACATTTTTCAATGTACTCTTGTACAACACAAGATTGTCAATAGATGTCGCTGCTGGTGGCACACTTATGGATAAGCCATATGACAAAGTCTATTTACTTATTGAAAACATGGTTCAAAACCATTATCAATTGGGAAGTGAAAGAACACCTATGGAAAAGTCTCAAACCAAAGGCAGAATGTACGAAATTAGTAGCCTAGATAAAGTTAATGCTAAGGTAGATGCTCTTACCCAAAAGATAGATAACTTGACTTTACCTCCCGCAGCCATCGTGGCTGCTCTAACTCCAAACTACGAATTATGTGGAGTTCCTTGACACGCTGCCTATGAATGTCAAATCTTGGCAGGAGTCTCAGTTGATCAAGTTAACTACGTTGAAGGTAACACTTACTCTAATCCTGACTGGAGGAATCACCCTAATTTCTTGTATAAGACTAATAATGCTTTATTTGCACCTGGCCAAGAACCTGTTGTTCCGTCGGGATATCAAAAACCCGCTATGAATATTCCCAACATTCCTAGGAAGTATAACCTTGAAATTATGATGGAAAACTTCATTGCTACTCAAGCTGAACAATACAAGGATTTCCTTAACCAAAATGTTCACACTGGTGAACAATTGAAGCAATTAGTAAATAAGGTAGATGCCCTAGAAACTCATAACAAAATACTAGAGACTCAAATATCCCAAGTGGAACAACAACAAGAAAGTACTGCTACACCTGCCAGTACTTTTCCTGGACAGCTGTAACCAAATTCTAAAGAACACGCTAAGGCCATTACACTATAAAGTGGAACTGCATTAGACGGACCGGCTGACCCAAGACTCCAAAACCCGACCATATACCAAAAACCTGTACAAGAGAATAAAAAAATGAGGATTAGACAAAGAGAAATCTTACGTGCCTCCACCACCATACAAACCACCAATCCCATATCCTCAAAGACTCGTTAAGACCAAAAATGAAGGGCAATTCCAAAAATTTGTAGAACTTCTAAAACAACTGAACGTTGCCATACCTTTCACAGAAGCTATTACTAAAATTCCCTCATATGCCAAATTCCTTAAAGAAATCCTATCCAATAAGAAAAAGATCATGGAATACGAAACCGTTACATTAACTGATGAGTGTAGTGCTATAATTCAAAACAACATGAATCCTAAACTTAAACACCCGTGTAGTTTCTCAATACCTTGTGTAATTGGAATTTTTTTCATAGATAATGCACTGTGTGATCTGGGAGCAAGTGTTAGTTTAATGTCCTTATCCATTTGAGAAAAACTCAAATTAGGTGAATTAAGACCAACGAAGATGTCTTTGCAATTAGCTGACCGGTCAATAAAATTTCCTGTAGGTATGCTTGGAAATGTTCCCGTCCGTATAGAACAATTTTAAATTCATACCGACTTCATATTAATGGACATAAAGGAAGATTCCAATATCCCTATCATATTAGGTAGACCATTCCTAGCCATTGTTGGAGCCATTATAGACGTGAAGAAAGGGAAATTAAATTTTGAGGTTGGTGAAGAAAAAGTAGAGTTTATATTCTCTCAATTCTTTATAGCTCCTGCTATAGATGATTCGTGTTGTTTCTTAGATGTCATAAATGAATGTGTCGAAGACATGGTGAAACAACAAAACACTTATTCTGAAGTGCTAAAAATTCCAATGCCACCTATTTTCAAAGACGATAACTGGCGTGGGGAATACGAAGACAATAAACTAAGTGAATACCTAGCACTGACCCCTGATCCTATTCCTGGCCCTAGGAAACCTGTTGTAGAACTTAAAACACTGCCAAAAGATCTAAGGTACGAATTCCTGGACGAAGAATTTGAACGACCTGTCATAGTCAATGTTGATTTAAGAGAAATAGAAACCGAAAAATTACTTAATGTCCTAAGGAAATATCCAACCGCTTTAGGCTATAACATCTCGGATCTGAAAGGAATAAGTCCCTCTATCTGTATGCATCGCATTATGCTGGAGGAAGATTGTAAGATCTCTAGAGAGTATCAAAGACGAATTAATCTCATTCTAAGTGATGTAGTCAAGAAGGAAGTGCAAAAATTGTTAGAAGCCGGAATCATATATCCTATATCTGGCAGTTATTGGGTTAGTCTTGTACATGTACCCAAGAAAGGAAGAGTTACTGCAATTACCGACACAAAAGGTGAATATATAGTACAACACACTCAAACCGGATGGAGAATATGCATCGACTATAGGAAGTTAAACAAAGCCACTCGTAAAGATCACTTTCCCTTACCTTCCATAGATCAAATGCTCGAACGTTTAGCCAAACATTCCCATTTATGCTATTTAGATGGTTATTCAAGATTCTTCTAAATTCCTATCCACCTTGATGACCAAGAAAAAACCATGTTCACATGTCCTTATGGTATATTTACATATAGATGAATGTCATTCGGACTTTGCAATGCACCCGCAACCTTCCAGAGGTGCATGATGGCAATCTTTGCTGACTTTCTGGATGGTATGATGGAAGTCTTTATGGACGACTTCTCTGTCTACAGAGAGAGTTTTGAAGGATGCTTATCAAACCCTGAAATGGTACTCAATGATGCGTTAGTGTCAATCTAGTACTCAAATGGGAAAAATGCCATTTCAGACAAGGGATTATACTTGGACACATTTTGTCTGATAGGGGGATCGAAGTAGATAAAGAAAAAAACGATGTAAAAGAAAATCTTCAAACCCTGAAAATCGTTAGAGAAATATGAAGCTTTCTAGGACACGCCGGTTCTTAGAAAAAATAGTTGTCATCTCTAGGATAGATTGGTCTTCAAAGTTACACGAAGCTATGTGGGCATATAGAACAGCTTTTAAAACTCCAATAGGAACCACACCTTTTAAATTAGTTTATGGTAATTCAAGTCACCTACCAGTAGAACTTGAGCACAAAGATTATTAGGCAATTAAAACCCTTAACTTAGACTATATTTCCGCTGGTGAGAAACGTATTTTAGACATCCATGAGCTAGAAGAACTTAGATTAGATGCTTATGAAAATGCCCGCATTTATAAAGAAAGAACAAAAAAATGGCATGATAAGCGCATATCGAGCAAAGAGTTTAAGGAAGGCGATGTAGTGCTCCTATTTAATTCTATACTTAAGCTTTTCCCTGGGAAATTACGATCTAGATGGTCTGGCCCCTTCGTGATTACTAAAATCTTTCCAAGCGGAGCGGTAGAAATGAAAGGTAGTTCCTGCGAACCGTTTATAGTGAATGGGCAACGTTTAAAGCTCTATTACTGCGTGGATAATGTAAAAATTCCACAAGTTTGAAACTTACCGAGCTTCCTGCTCATTCCTTGAACTAACTATGTTGTCATGTGTCGAGCTATTGACATTAAACAAAGCTCTTAGTGGGAGGCAACCCACATTTTAATTTTTACTTTTTACTTTTTATTTTCTCACTTTTATCTCTATCTTCTATCTTTCTGATCAGTCACCATTTTCATATAAATTTCATCATACATTCGGTCCACATCTATCAATCCGGTAACACATTGTTGAGATTTTTGTGGAAAATGTTGAAGTTTCTTGCATTTTATTATGATTGTTCGTTTCGTTGTTTGTCTTAATTATTTATTTAAGTCTTAGATGTTTTTATGCCGTTTGGTTAGTTGTGTACAAGTTTCAGGTTTGAACAAGTCTTCTTAAGTGTCATAGCAACCATGAGGGAAGGAGGAGCAAGAGAAATATGAAAATTACAAGTACTGGGGTCAAACCCGGTCGGCCGTGCTTCAGCACACGGCCCGTGTCAGGTCAGAGAGGAAAGCTCAATACAAAATCCAGGGAGCCAACACGGCCGCCCGTGTGTCTGAGCACTGACCGCGTTGGTAGAAGCATGCTCCATATATTTTCCAAGGGGCCAACACGGCCGGCCGTGTGGCTTGGCACGGCCCGTGTTGGCAGGCGCGTAAATCTCCAATTTTTGAGTTTTTGGCACTGAAACTTATCTCCTAGGACACTTTTGACTTTGTACTAGTTAAGGCTTGTATGGTGACTATTTAGGTTTATTTTTGAAGTTATTTTCGAACACTTTTTTAGAACGTACAATAGAATTCCAGATCAAGGGTTTGAAAGATAGCTTCATCAAGGTTTTGGAAGACGAAGAGATTCAATGGTGGACACCATTGAAGATCAGAGTTTTCCCAATATTTGTAATGTCTAAACTTTTCAATTTGTGTTTCTTGAATACTATGAGCGGCTAAACCCCACAATGCTAGGGGGTGTCCCTGATTTGATTTGTAACGACTATGAATATCGTATTTCTTTAATCTAATGTTCGTATTATTCAATTTGATTGTATGATGTTTTTATGCTTTCTTTGTCGGACAAACAAGGATTGATTTTCGGTTAACAATTTGTAGGACTACGGTTGTTAAGGTTTTTATACAATTAAATCATATAGTTATCACCTAGGACTAGGGATACCGTAAGGTTATTTAGAAATTCCTGATTAATCACAGCTTTGGTTTAATCCTATGTTTCAAAGGACTTAGTGTCATAACCCAAAATTTACCCGATATAATTCACATCTTTTAATTTATTAAAGGTGTTAAAAATTAAGAGCCATAGGGTCTAATATATCTATGGTAGTTTAATTGGAGTTTTAGTGCAGATTCGGTGTTTCACCATTGTTAGGGCTTTGAAGCTCTGATTTGGGGATGTCTAGTTAAGGGGAAAATTGGCCGAAAAGAAGGCTTTCATGGGGTTTGTGATGTTACATACATGCGATATAGGTTATTATTCGGTCTCTATTGGCAATGTTTTGTAGGATTGAGGGTGGGAGACTTATGGCCACATTTAAAAAACATTGTTGTAGGCCTGTGTTGTTTTTCCAGAAAATTTGACGAAGAAGAAGCGAACTAACGCGCGCTGTTTTTTTATTTTAAATTTTGTTTACGTCATTTGAAGGTTCATATAGGATGCGCCCCAATCCATTAGCAGCAGGCGGATCTGGATGAAGTGGCAAAGGGGACGTACCTCTTACCGTGCAAACAGGAGTTCGATCCCCGTGTGCAACATGTTTTTTCCTTCATTTTTCAGCTTAACAAGCCTGCAGATCCGCTGTCACTTCCTTGCGCGTGACCGCAGTACATCCTCATCCAACGGCCGTCGGATCTCCATCCCATCAGATCTAACGCTAATAAAGCTTGAGGTTCCACCACTCTCCCTCAGGGCTTCACAGCACAGGATTGCAGCCCAGGTTCTATATAATTTTTATTTTATTTATTCATTTGTTTTATTTATTAATTGTTTAGATTAGGATATTAATTATTAAATTGAATTAGTTATTTAATTAGGATTAGGAGTTAAATTAGGGTTAGGATTAATAATTAGGGTTTAGAATTATTTAGGATCATCCCGATTATGTCGATTATTCGACTTAATTAATTTAGTTATTTTTTAATGATTAAAAATCACAAAAACCCATTAGGGTTTGCCCAATCCCACTGTCCATTTGGCAAAGAACATTAATTCTTGAATAATTCTCTCCTCGACCCGACGAAAGCTATTAGTCGCATAAGACGAGAGATAAAAGAATAAAACATGAGATTTAATTGTAAAATTAAAATACATTTAATTTGCTGCCCGCGACGATCGAGTCTATCGGTCAGAGTAACTAGCAATGCCCCATTTATCTGTTAACTATAATGATCAAACCTATTGATCATCGCAACTAACGGTGACATATTAAATTAGGTTTGTACGCCCAAACATCTAAAACATTCAAAACACTTCAAGTTAAACTACGGATTTTCATCCTTTTCAATCAGGTAACTCAAAATGCCTTTCAAATCACAACTTTCAACAACTACGATAGGCCATTTAAAAAGCCTTCAAACAACCTCATACTAATTCAAAGGCGTACAACCCTGTGCCCGAACTACGTTGACTCTGATTCTCCATAAGGAGATACGTAGGCACTTGGATAACCAAGGCGAGTCCCCATCCCTCAAAATTCAATTCATCTTAAAATCTCACTTTTCGCCCTATTCACTTCCTTAGCTATAAACCTCAATATTTAGCCATTAACGTTTACTTTGAACATAAAACCTTAGGAAAGGGTTGAGGGTGCCTAACACCTTCCCTCGACCTGATTATAATAACTTACCCAGACCTCTCAACTGCGTAGGGTTTCCTGTTCGCCCTTCAGAATAGGTGGCGACTCTAAATTTAATTTTTAGGGCAGGTTACTACACTTAGATAATAGGGTTGTAAACTAAAATGTTTTCACTAAGGACTTAGGAAAACACCCTTGGGAATAAATAGTTGCATCATATGAACTTGTTGAAGATATCTTTTATTCAGATGAGTTATAAAGCATATCATACACCTACCTTGGTATTATTCTCATATTATAAAAAGCTCAATTTAAATTTCAGCTTATTTATTTTAACTTATTTCATTAATGAGCAAAAAACCCTCTTATATTCTTTTGTTTAATTGACTCATCATAATAACTTATATTTCCTACGTAATCCTCGAGATCGATACTTGTTTTTTACCCTTTTATTACTACATTGTAAAAATAGTACACTTGCTATTTTTCCGATCACTTTCATTTGTTTTAATTTTATCTTTCATTTTTCTTAATTTATGTAGTTTTTAAAATTTTATTCTTCTATTATTTTTATTTTCTTTTAATCCTTTCTTCTTTTATCTTCGGCATTTGGCCAAATCTTACTCAATATTTCCATGATTTACATAAAATTTACAGGTTAATCTTTAGTTAGTTACTGACTATCACGATGTCAAGAGTAGATTATATGAATATTGTTTTCAGAGGAAGGAATCAGAGGAGGAGGTTTGAGGATTTGGTTGAGAGAGTGATGACCCCAACCATTTATGCTGATGACCGTGCCATGAATGCACTAGGCATTCGTGAGAGTGTCCTTTACCTACTGAACCAAATAGGCTGGGATACCTCTCCTATTCGGACAAGGTACTATACTTACCAAAAACTCACCTTAGAGTTGCTTAGTTCCCTGACCTATGTGCCTAACCATGGAATTGGATTCAACCGTGGATTAATTCTCTTTAGGATGTTTGGAACAGATTACCGATATAACATTAGAGATTTCTCTAACCTTTTAGGTTTTCCTAGTGGACTTGATGTATTCACCGTCACCCAAGAAGAACTCTTTAATAACCATAAGCTTAACTACTTCTGGGGTAGCATAACAGGTAATAACCACCCTGAGCCTAATTAATTGTATTCTAAGAGTCTTCACAATCCAGCCATCAGGTATTTCCATAAGATTCTGGCCCACACTATATTTGGTAAGGAGCAAAACATAACCACTGTTTCGTATGATGAGCTTTTCATAATGTTTTGCTTTAACACTAATATGATAGGTAATCTTGGCCCACATGAATTTGACTTGCTAATTAATCATGACACTGTGCACCAATTTGTTCTAGCTAATCCCATAACTAGTGTCCACAATAGGAAAAACTGGCTTTTTGATCTAAACCGTCCACCTACTCCACCACCACCTCCTGAAACCCCACAAAGATATGAGATTTTAGATTAAACCATTTCTAAAGCTGAATCTGATCCCGAAACACCCCCTCTGTATCATCATTTTCTTGAGCCTCTCGATCGACCTGTTCCCTCCTGTGAATCTGCTGCCCTGGTGAATGCAATTCTTCAACCGGTTGATCATGCTACTACTCTTGCTAATTTATAGACTGGAATAGTTGGAATGCGATAAGAACTAACTAATTTGCATGCGGATTTTCATGGATTTATGGATGTGGTGACTGAGCAGCTTGATCATTCTTATCAACATCTTTTTTCCTCCTATCGTGGCTGAAGACCTTAAAGAATTAGTTTTACCTCTCACATTTAAAACAGTGAGGACATTGTTTATGTTAATGTGGGGGTAAGACTTAGAATTGACTACTTTCTAGTTTTAGGATTTTCTACTTTTTAGTTTATTTTCAGCAAATTTTCTTTTCTAAGTTAGAATTTTTAAATTTCCTACCGGTACTGATTCATTTTTGGAAGTTTGATATTGACTCTGTTTGGTTTTAAAAGTTATATGCTACTCTAGCAGAGAGTTCACGTCAATGCATTTCTTATTATAATTATTGGGCCCTTGTTTGTTTACTCTAATATTTACTTTATTCAATGCCAAATTATGTTTAAGTATGTGAACATGCTATTTCTTGAATGCATTATAGCCATCTGTTATGAAACAATTAAATTATTCTATCAATAATGAGTTTGATACAAGCTTCTCGAAAATTGGAGACAAAAGGGTTGTGCCCCTTGTAACAACAAGTTGGTACGTCCGTAACACCTCATAAGTGTTAAGTCCGTAATAGCATATGTGTCGACCGTAACAGAGTGAAAACTCTGTTACTCTACTGGTTTTTATAAACCAGAAATTTCCCCCTCTTTTCATCTTCCCCACTTCAACGTTCTCCTCATCTCTTTAAACCCCATTACCACCATTAAACTTACCCATTCAAATTCTCATTCAACACTCTTCATTTCCCACTACCCCCATTCAATTCCCCCTCTCTATAAAACCCTCGAATCCCATTTTCTTCATTCACCACCACCACTTCTATCTTCACCACTCAATCTTCAAAACCCTCCTTTTTTAAGTTTCTCAATGGCCAGCCAACACCAAGCTGAACCCGACCTTACCGGCATTATCTTTAGAACCGGTGATGAAGGGTACAAAAAGGAGCAATATATTAAGTTCTTCAAACATGGAGTCATAGCCACAAGGTATCCCGATAAGGATTGTCTGAAAAAATTGGGGCTGCTACAGGGAGTCAATTGGCTGCTCTGACGATCTGGTCTCACATATGCATGCACCCAAAACTATCCTAACTTCCAAAAGCTGACACTGGAGTTTTTAAGTTCGTACTCGTACGAACTCCGGGAGACGAAGGGCTATACCTTATCGGCACTGCTAAGTTCTGCATGTTCAACACTAAATATACGCTGACTCAAGAGCAACTAATGATTATACAGCAATTCTCCCATGCTCAAGCGCCAGACTCAGGTGAAATAGTGCACTATAGAGTTCCTATAGAATCATATTGGGCGCCTACTCTCTTCGACCTGTGGAGGTAGATTTCTGGGGTAGTAACT
Organism: Vicia villosa; assembly: GCF_029867415.1. Taxonomy (NCBI): domain Eukaryota; kingdom Viridiplantae; phylum Streptophyta; class Magnoliopsida; order Fabales; family Fabaceae; genus Vicia; species Vicia villosa. The sequence goes on along the minus strand of NC_081184.1, from coordinate 58,160,599 downwards.
AATATTTAGGACGAACTTCTCGCTTCTCACATCCACAACCCCACTATCCGATACTTTTTCAAAATCCTCTCAAACACCATTTTTTGAAGATTCGACAGTAATAAGGTAAATTCAAAAGAATTGGTCTTCCTACATTGCATTCTCTCCATGAACACCAAACTCAATGCTAATTCCTTCCTGCTGCAACACATTGAAATCCTTTGTGCAAGAGGACACCGACCTTTCCTAATTGGAGGATTGGTTACTACCATAGCACACAGCCTGAATCTACAAGAGCAGCTTTAGAATCTACAGTCTTTACCACCACTATTTACGGATTTAGATAACTGTCGCTCCACACGCTTAATCAAGAACAGAAGAGATGGAAGATACAATATGTTCATCTATGGTATTAATGCTCTTGAACCTAACTAAGCTGGACAAGTAAACCAACATTCTCCTGTGGTTGATGAAATGGAGCAAGGTGAAGTTGATCCTGACCAACAACAATAATCCACTCAAGCCCCTCCTTTGGTGGAAAGCTCATCCTCCAGACGCCGTAGAAGAGGTGTCACTGATGATGACATCTATGAAGCCATCATGCTACAATGCGAAGCCATTTCGCAACAAGGTACAAGAATGCTGGAGATGCAAACTCAACAAACTGCAATGATGCAACTTATGCAACAAATGCAGACATAACAACAAGAGTATGGAGATAGGAACGAAAGGAGAATCCTAAGTGTTCGCATGGATGACTTCCACGAGATCATTTGCCATGTCAGTGTACCCGGATATGAAGGAAGTGGAAGAGCCTGTGGCCGAGCACGTGGACGAGGACAAGAATAGAGCCCTTGCTGAAACATTGATTCAATGTTAGATTTAAGTGTGGGGGAGGAAACTTTATCATTTTTGATCTTTATTTATTTCTAAATAGATTTAAATTCCTGTTTTTCCATTTTGTTATTTCCCTTCAATAAAGAGATTCATGTTCTTGTACTTTTAAGTCATGGAATGCAACTCTTTCATTCATTATTGAATTTCCCATTTTCTTTAAAAATCTTGAGCCATAACAAAAAAAAATTATTATCGCATAAACCAACACACTCTAATTGCTTGTTGGTTACCAAACTTTAAAATATGCTAGGACCTAAAACAAAACTTAACAAAATCGTTACGGTCTTGACACTTTAGGACTCCCGTTAATGCAAGACTCATTTGAGTACCTATTATACCGAAAACCTTGAATTTTAGCTTTACGTTAACCCCGAGTAGTTTATTTAGCAGTTGACACTGTCTTATACACAAACTACGTAGAGAACCGATGAATATAAGTGAATGATCCTGAATAATTAACAATGCTTAATACTTTATCATAGAATGCCACGACTAAGTTAGGTGACCCTCACCCGGTCATTTAATCTAACAGATGCATTCCTCGCAAAATATAATTAAACTTGTTGTCGGTTGGTTCATAAGTGTCTTGTACTGAACTTGGTAGGGAGGACTACGGTTCGATCCCCCATAACCTGCAATTAAGCTAAAAAGAGGTTACCACTAAAGCGTTCCAAAACCTTGTGCTTATATGGATCATAGTCACTAACCGGTTACTCTAATATGTGCGTGTAAGGATAAAGGGCTTAATGTGATTGCGCTCGAATGAACATGAGTGAAACTTAGTCTAAAGAACTAGGTTTTAGCTATAATAGCATGATTTAGAATGGTTTGCATAAGTGGAGTTGTCTAGTGTCATTACCGTATCCTTTATGAAGAATTGAGTTTAATTAATTCAAGCGAAATTACGAAACAACAACATGAAACTCGATATGGTGTCAGTTGCATTTAATCCACTGCTTTATATATTGTCGTACTTATTTATTTGCTTGAGGACAAGCAAAGATTCAAGTGTAGGGGAGTTTGATAACGTGAAATTGTATTGCATTTTAGGCTTGAATTACATGAATTATTTATCCATTTTTTTATCAAATTTATTGCTTCACGTTGGTATTTCGTTGTGCTTTCAAGTATTTATGATTTCTCGAGCCAAGATGATGGTACACAATGAATAGAATAAGAACATCCCAAAATATACACTTCTTCTATGAAGCAGAAGTGTCTGTCAAAGACTGCAAGAAAAAGAGTTGTTACGGACGGCACACATTGTGTTGCGTTCGGCATGGAAAGAAAATGTGTACCCCTCGGTACACAATGTCACGAACAACACATATCTACTTTCTGTTAACAATTGCAAAGCCCTTAACAGATTCGTAGAAGCCCCCGACTGGACGATTGAATCAGTCTTGCGCATGTTTTAAGTTCCCCTAAATTGGGGGGAGACTTAGGCCATTGAATGAGGGCATTATATAAATGTTGGCAGTTGCAGAATTTGGACTCTCTCTTCTCTTCCGTCAATTAATTTTAGTTTTTATTTTATTTTGCAATAGTTCTTAGTTATCTTCCATTCCATTTGCACCTTTTATTTCCCAGCCTTTATTTCACCATCCAAAGCTATAATCCTTTGCAATGAGGGATTATTTCATTTGCAATGAGGGATTATTTCACTTTAGGTTTGTTTATATTTTTTGCAAGTTCAATTATGTACCGAAGATTATTACTGTCGGAGCACTTTGGCATTTGAAGTATATTCAGTTTTAAGCTAATTTACAGGTTCTTATTTATATGCTTAATTTATTTTATAATTTGACTGCCATGCTAATACTGTCATCTCCATATCATTTATTTTGTATGATTGAAATTAATAATATGCCTGGCTAAACAAATTAATACTAGTATGTAAGTCATAGTAATTAGGGAATTCGGTAATAATTCCGCATAAAACTTTTAATAAAACTACCCTTCCGGTCTCCGATTTCTAAACTTAATATAACTACCTTTGTCACGAGAGTGAAAGGATATTTAACAAGATTTTGTCACGAGAGTGGGAAATTAACTAAGTCTAGACCCCGCATGGGAAAGCGTGGGGATCGATCCGGATAGTAGCAATTGAACATTAGTTTTTAAAATACACGAGATTGCTTTAACAATCTAATTAGTTTCTATTTGTTTTAAAAAATTATTATTGGATTTTAAGTCCATCCACTAGGTTTAGTAATATAACCCGTTCTTCGGACATGAGAATGCAAGATAGAGGTTTTTAAATAAATGGTTTCTACTGAAAGATATTTTTACAATTACAAACTTTGCTAAATGATTTATTGAATTTCTGAAGACCGGCTATTACATACCAGTATCTTAATATCTGATTATTCAATCCAAACTTTGTTTAATTTAGGTTTTCCCTTCAATCCAAACAAACATCACTTTAGCTAAACATAGTAATATAAGTTCGTACTATATTGATCCTCAGTCTCCGTGGGTTTGATATCTTTTTAAACTATAAACATCACTTGCAGTCAGTATCCCGATAGACCTATAAAGCTCGATTACTTATCCCTTGAAGACTTCTCTAGAATTTGAAAACTCCCTTTCATAAAGCAAGATTATGACAAATGGATCTTGAAGGTAACAAAGTTAACTTTGTAATCTTGATCACACTCTTCTCACTGATCCTTCCACCATCAAACCGTCTCTTTTGAATGTTGAAATCCTTCGTCCAAACGTTTGGTTAATCCATTACACCATGAACCACATCTTATTTTCAAGAAAAGGAAACTATGGCACTGTCCTAAAATCATACATGCTAGTCATCTGGTTCTAGGAAAGCCATGTCCCAAATAATTGGGCAGATTTTGTTCTCACTCATATGCTAGATGCAAAAGAAAGACAATGTCGTTTACTCTGCCAAACTCATCACAAAAATCCTACACTACACCAGTTATCTTTTTGTAAAAGAATAAACCATTAATGCTAACACAATTATAGAATAAGCAGCTCTAAGCAAAATGGGGTATGTAATTCAAGATGGAGAACTAGTCCCTCAGCAACCTGGAAAAACAAGGGAAAGAAGAAACATTCCACCATCAAATCCCTACAATGAAATCTGTGATGAGCAAGGGAAAATTAATGCAAAAAATTAACATGCTCGTCGAGAAAATGGCTAGGAAAAATCTTATCTCTCCAGTAGCTTCTAGTGAGGATGATGATGAGATGAATTAAGTTGTCTTGGTTGTATTTTTTTACTTTAAAACTTTTCACTTTGCAATTTCCCCTTGTGTACTTTATCTTTCGCAAATTTCCTTTTGTAATTTGAAATTCAATAATAATATTAGTGTGTTTGTTTTAAAATGTCTAAATTGCCCTTGTTTTGCATTGTTACTTCTCGTAGTGCGTCTTTACCCGCCTTTTTGATTTTGATAAAGGGGGAAAAGTATACTCTTAGGGGAGGGTATATTTCTATCTAACTCAGTGGGAGCTTTATCACTCCAAATATCTATATTATTTCTTTTACCACCTCATTTGAGAGATGTGTGGTCATAATCAAAATGGGCGATAATACGGAACCTTATTTTGCAAGTAATATTCCTTTTACCAAGGCATTACTTTTAATGATGACAAATACGATGACAATTGTAAAGAAAAACTCTAAAGGCATTTATAAGGTCAGTCATAAGGTCATCCATAAATACGAATGATGATATGTCAAGCATAATGCTTAAGCGGTTAAAGATACAAACCCAAGTAAAATAGTTTGATGAACTTGATTGTTCAACGAAGGCAAACAAAATGAATTTATTATAGCCTCAAGAGATCGCAAGTAGTTCTAACACAAAAGATAATATCTTGTAAAAGGTTTGTAGAATGATTTAATCTCCTAGATTCGTAAGTGAGTGATCTTATGAAAAAGCAAATGGGCTTTTTCGTAAATGTATGTGGCTATAAGCATACAAACATGCTAATTTTTTTTAAAATATATTTTTCAAAGATGTCTTCAAATTGTGCGAGATGACTTAGGAGATGTGGAAATTGCTAAAGTGAAATATTTGAATAATCTAATTGATTGGGACTTTGGTAAAATCAATTAGATCCATTCAGATTTAAGCCCTAAGTCATTTGGATAACTCCTTAATGATGTGCAACGGTAACATATTATAAACATCCATTTCGGAAACATATAATCAATTATTTTTTGAAATCTAATTGATTAGGAATTTTGTCTAATCGATTAGATAAGGGTAAAATTCATTAAATGAGAATTCCATTTTGGGAACTCCTCCTTCCCATGAATAGAGGCTTCATTTTTCATTTCGAATCATCCATAAAAGTGTTTTGACACTACCTTCTCTCACACACTCTCTCTCTGATTTGTTTTCACTTTCTCTCACTATATGTTATAGCCAAATGCTTTCGTGAGGAAAGTCTCTTTGTAAGTGAGGTTATTTGTGAAATTCTAGAAGGGTAGAATTGTAAAATTCACCAAGGAAATGTTTAATATACCTTGGTTGAATATTGCCCAATCTAGGATTATTTGTGGTTCAAAGATAAACCCGATAAAAGCTTTGGTTGGGGATTGTGTGATCAGTTCCATTTTAGGTTTAAGATTAGTCGATTTTAATAGCTTCCTTTGGTTCTTGGTTAGCCGGCTAAAACCAAGGTTGGTTAAAGACATTAAGAAAATCTACCAATGGTTATTGGTTAACCTATAAAACCAAGATTGGTTGAATATTAGTCGATAGTAAAATCTTCCTTGGTTTAAGATTAGTTGGGTTAAAATCTCAGAGGTTATTTGGTTATCCTATTAAACTAAAATTGAGCTCAGATTTTTTTGAACTTGAATATTGACAGCTACAATATTTGTGTTCGTTGAAAGAAGACTAATTACCTCAACCCCTAATTGTGAAGGTTTCTTGGCCACTTCACTATGTTTACCAGTAATTTCTAACAAACAACCGCTAGTCTTCCAAAGTGTTTAAACAATCTGGTTATTCGCAGGATCGACTAGCTGCAAAGAGGACAAAGCACAAAATGTCATGGTACCTGGACTCTGGGTGCTCGCGACACATGACAGGAAGAAGGTCTACGTTCCAAGACCTGGTGCTTAAACCTGGTGGAGAAGTCAAGTTTGGAGGAGATCAGAAGGGCAAGATTATTGGCTCTGGAACCATAAGTTTTGGTAACTCTCCTTCCATAACTAATGTACTTCTTGTAGAAGGATTAACGCATAACTTATTGTCCATAAGTCAATTAAGTGACAATGGTTATGATATAATCTTCAATTAAAAGTCTTGCAAGGCTGTAAGTCAGAAGGATGGCTCAATCCTATTTACAGGCAAGAGAAAGAACAACATCTATAAGATTGATCTTTCAGATCTTGAGAAGCAGAAGGTGACTTGCCTTATGTCTGTTTCTGAAGAGCAATGGGTCTGGCACAGAAGATTAGGACATGCTAGTTTGAGAAAGATTTCTCAGATTAACAAACTAAATCTGGTCAGAGGACTCCCAAATCTGAAATATAAATCAGATGCTCTTTGTGAAGCATGTCAGAAGGGCAAGTTCTCCAAACCTGCATTCAAATCTAAGAATGTTGTCTCTTCCTCAAGGCCGTTAGAACTTCTGCATATTGATCTGTTTGGACCAGTCCAAACAGCATCTATCAGAGGGAAGAAATATGGATTAGTCATCGTAGATGATTATAGCCGCTGGACATGGGTAAAGTTCTTAAAACACAAGGATGAGTCTCATTCAGTGTTCTTTGAATTGTGCACTCAGATCCAATCTGAGAAGGAGTGCAAAATCATAAAGGTCAGAAGTGATCATGGTGGCGAATTTAAGAACAGATTCTTTGAGGAGTTCTTCAAAGAAAATGGTATTGCCCATGATTTCTCTTGCCCTAGAACTCCACAGCAAAATGGAGTTGTAGAGCGAAAGAATAGGACTCTGCAAGAAATGGCAAGAACCGTGATCAATGAGACCAATATGGCTAAGCACTTCTGGGTAGAAGCAATAAACACTGCATGTTATATTCAGAATAGAATCTCTATAAGACCTATTCTAAATAAGACTCCTTATGAATTGTGGAAGAACAGAAAGCCCAACATCTCATATTTTCATCCTTTTGGATGTGTGTGTTTTATTCTGAATACTAAAGATCATCTTGGTAAGTTTGATTCTAAGCCACAAAAATGTTTTCTTCTTGGATATTATGAACGCTCTAAAGGCTACAGAGTATACAATACTGAAACATTGGTTGTAGAAGAATCAATCAATATCAGGTTTGATGATAAGCTTGGTCTTGAAAAACCAAAGCAGTTTGAGAATTTTGCAGATATAGATATTGATATATCAGAAGCTGTAGAACCAAGAAGCAAAGCTCCAGAAGCAGAGAGTCTCAGAAGCAATGGATCAGAAGATCAAGTTGCTGCATCTTTGGAGAATCTCAGAATTTCTGAAGAGCCAACAGTCAGAAGATCATCTAGACTCTCCTTAACTCACTCAAAATATGTGATCCTTGGAAAGAAAGATGATCCTATCAGAACTAGATCATTTATAAAGAATGACAATCAGAAGAAGTGATCAGAACCAGAAGGTATAAAGTCTATTCAGAACGACACAGCTGTCATCAAGTAATTTCTGATGGTGAACACGTGTCTGTACGGTTAGTAAAAAGCGTGAAGAATCTAATGGGACGCCGTCCTAAGTAACTGTGTTAAATCATTTCTTTTACCACGTTCTCTCACCTAACGTCACTCATCATTTAATACAATTAATTTCTTTTGATTCTGTAACTGTTCATTCTCAAAATTTTATTGCATTCTTTTTCAAATCCGTCTCTATAAATACATTTCAAATCATAACGTTTATCTTTTTCTCTCCCATTCTCTCTTCTTCTTGCATGCATTTTTGCAACCTCTTCAGTCTCTTCTCTAACCCTAAGCGCAAACCCAGAATTTGTTCTTCTAATTTCTGTTCTATTTCAATGGCCGCTTCATCATCTCACAATGTTGGCTCATCTGTCCCTCTTCATCTTCAAGAAGAAGAAAATCAGAAAATCATTCCGGTTGTTGCCTGCTCTATTCCTAAGAAGGATCTGGAAGTTATCTGTGAACTTATGGTAGACTTCGATAGTCTAGAAGAACATAACTTTTGTCTTAAGGAAGATATCATCTTTCAAGGGTGGGCCTCACTTTTTTCTGAGTTTTGTGAACCAGTTTACCCAGATCTTGTAAAGGAATTTTGGGTGCATGCAGTTGTTGCTCCAAAATCCATCTTGTCCTTCGTCCATGGGAAGTTCGTGGTCGTCACTAAGAACATCCTGAGAATGATGTTCGATCTGAGAAACCCTGAGGGTGCTTTTGAAATTGATCAAAGGGCTGAATGGGATGTTGTGTTGTCTACTCTCTACACATATGTAAATGAGACAATGCGTGTCAAGGACATGAGGGATCTTTATAAAATCTAGACCAAGATCCTTCTGGGCTGTTTTTATCATAGGAAAGGAACACATGCTGCAGATTTCGTCAACAATGAGCAGAAATACATTTTGTATTGTATTGCTACTTAGAAGAGAGTTGATGTTATCTACATTATCTTCAATCACCTGTGGCATGCTGTGAGGGATTCCAGAAATGCTTTCAGAGTGAAAAATTGTTCTATCATTCCTTTTGGAAGGATCATCACAAACCTTCTGGTTCACTCCAAGATTGTTGAGAAACTGGAAGCTGAAGGTAAAATCAGCGATCTTGTCGTTACCACTGGAAGTTGCTTGAATGGTCTCCCCTTCATAAAGATGGGTATTATTGATGCTGTCACCAAAACCCCTCAACCTCTTCCTGGAGCGAGAAGCAGAAGAGATCCTATTCTTGCTGACTTTGAACCCTTCTTCAGAAGTGAGGTACCAGGAGTCAGATCTAGATACCTGAAGTCACTCAAGGAAGATGGGGGAGTAAAAGATCAAGAAAAAGGTGCTCCTGCTAAAGTAGGCCGCAAGAAAACTTCTACCTCTAGGGCTGCTGCCTCAAAAGATGTTTCAGAAGCTGCTTCTCAAGCTACTGAAAAGAAGGAAAAAGGACCAAAAGAAAATTTGATCATCGTTCTGATAATCAGGTGAAGGTAGTTCAGAATGTAGCTGCTGCTACTGTTAAAGAGGTTGTTCCAGAAGATGTTATTGCTGAAGTTGTTCAGGCTGTTTCAATTGAATTTGAAAAGAATAAGAAGGAGGCTGCTGATAAGAAGAATAAGAAGTCGAATAAAAATGCTGAAAATGTTAAGGTTGTTGAGAAGAAGAAAATCAGAAAAAGGAAGCTGATAATAAATGACTCCGATGAAGAAGAGGTTGTTCAAGAAGCTGTGAATCAGCAGGAAGAAATCTTGCAAAGACCAACAACTCAAGCAGTTGAAGGTCAGAATGTTGTTGAAAATAAGAAGGAAGCTCTGGAATCTGCTAGAAGGAGAGAAATCTCTCGTGGTAAAGCAAAGATTGTTGAAGAGCAGAAGAGTAAGAAGTAGAAGAAGCTTGAGGCTGTGTTCGAAGCTTTTCAGAAGGTATCCAAAGGTATACATCTCTCTGAACCTGATTCTATTCCTGCGTTACATTCAGAAGTTGCACCAATAGTTGTTGCCCTAACCCCTGAACCAGATAAAGCCCCATCAGAATCACCCATCAAAGTTCATGTTCTTACACCTCCCACTTCTCCTATAACCAAAATCCTTACTCCTCCTTTTTCACCCATTCCAGATGCTCCCATTCCTTCTCCTCCACCCTCAACCAACCTAGCTTCTGACCAGGTCCTTGATAATCCTGTTCTTGATATGCCACCACTACAAACTCTCTTTCCACCTTACACTAATATATCCACTTCTCAACCTCCTCCCCGTGCCAACTATGAACCCATTCCTTCCACCTCTCAAAACAACCCATGTGTTTCTGATCTTCCAGACTCTGCATCACATGAGACATTGCTCTGTGATTGCAACTACACTCCCAATCCTCGTCCTGAAGTTGAATTGGTAGTGTTAGACTCTGACAATGAAGCAGAATCTTCTTATCGGTTGGATAGAGAGCCTCAACCATATTCTGTTCCTAACCCTGACTCTCCCTTAACCAAAATAAAATCCCGCCGAAAATACCCTATTGGTGTAATTTTTGAAATGGTAAAGAGGAATCTCAAAAGATTCTTTGATACTATCAGAATCGCTGAAAGTTCTGGCCTAAATGACGTTGCTATGCGAAAGTTCTGGAGAATCTTACGCAGAAAAGCAGATGCTTGTTTTGTAGAACTTCAGGAAGCTTGTGTAGAAGCTTCTCCACGGCCTCGTGGAATTCTGAGAAGTTATGAATACTTCTGGTTTGCTCGTCTCGAAGGGAGATATATCTTTGAAGAGAAGAGGTTTGTGGATGAGCTGGAAGAAGCAAGAATTGCTGCTGCAATGGAAGCTAACCCTTGCAGGGAAATTATGGTATGGAGACCTCAATATCCTGTTCTTCTCGGAGACTTCAGGACTCTCTTTGAATTTATGAGGGAAAACCCTTATGAGGAACACCCAAGCTTGGTCATTCCAGAAGTTGTTGACCCACCAGAAGTTTAAGGTCCTTCTTCTCCTAGGAATCTTGCTGCCATTCTTCAGGCACTTGAGAATGGATATTCTGAGGTTCCTGTTGCAGAGTATGGAGATGCTTCTATGCAAGAAGCAGATGCTGAAGATCATGTTGCTGAAACCATTCCTGTTGAGGAAAATCCTGCAAATGATCTAACCATGGAAGCTGCAGATCACAATGCCATCCCTCTAGAAAGAATTGGTGAAGCTTCTTCTGATGAACCTTCCCGTATTGCAAGGAATTTGGAAGTCATTCAGAAGAACCAAGATGAGCATAGATCAATCAACACTGAGTTTCGTGCTTTCATGGAGAGGCAGAATGAGAGCAACAATGGGATTCATGATATGCTGGCCAAGATCATGTCAAAGCTAGGGTCATCTTAGATTGAGTCTTAGATTGTTGTCTTTTTTTTTTTGCTTTGTTGCATCTGTTTTTTCTTTGCATCTTCTTTTGCCCTTCCTTTTGTACTTCTGAACCTTTTTCTGGGCTTAATGAAAACTATCCTTTTTCTTCTATGTGTTTGTCTTGTTTTTTCATCTGAATCTTTTATGTTTTTGATGTTATGACAAAAAGGGGGAGAAAAATTGGGATAAATGATCTGATTTATTTTATCAGTTGCTGGGAGAAAGGCTCCACATTTCTAACAGAACTGGCAAAGTTCTATGTCTTTGAGTGTTGTCTTGCAGGAATTGAAGATCCTCTTTAAAGCTCAACATGAGAAGCAAAAAGATGAGGAAAAGCAATTCTATAAAGAATTAAGCTCATGAAATTGAAGCAAGCTGAGTGCTATAAAGCTTCAAGACCAGAAGCAAGAAGGAAGAATGTTCTGATATTCTGATGATAGAATATACTTTCATTCTTATTCTTTATATGTTCTGATGCATGTTTTTAGTTACAAAATATGCTCTGAAACATTTTGTGTGTGTGTTCTGATACATAGTATAAAATTCTGAAACACATTATATGATCTGATTCATTCATGCTGACTGTTGTCGTTTAGTTTGTTCTGTAACATTTCAGGATGTAGAGATGCTCTGATGATGCTCTGGTACATTCAACAATGTTTTGATACAATCTAGCATGCAATGACTCAAGAAGAAATTCAAGCTCTGAAGCTGTCCAATGGAAGCAAGAATCAGAAGCTATGAATATTCTGAAGATCTAGGAAATTCAAGTTCTGAAGCTGTCCTATGGAAGCAAGAATCAGAAGCTGTGAATGTTCTGAAGATCTAAGCATATGTGAACGTCTCTACTGAAATACTCAGGGAAGTCTTTTATTTATAAAATTCTTCTAGTATTTATTTCAGGGGGAGATTATTTATCTCAGGGGGAGATTGTTAATCTCAGGGGGAGACATATTCACACATTGTCTATATGCTCACGCTATAGCTGTGTAATTGTCCTTAGCCATTTGTCTTTTCTGATCGCAAATTCATATCATTTATGTATGTTTTTGTCATCATCAAAAAGGGGGAGATTGTTAGAACAAGATTTGTTCTGATCAATATTCTTAGTTTTGATGATAACAAGGATATGAATTTTGTATGAGATAATGTGGTACTCTAATACTATGCAATTTCCGTTTCAGGAATTATATAAAGAGTATGCACAAAATCACCGCAAGAAGCACTGACTCAGAAGGTTCAGCATGCAACATCAGAACATGGTCTGGCAAGACATCAGAAGATGGTCAAGCAGAATCAGTACATGGGTCTATGGAAGCATCAGAAGAACTTGAGATCAGAAGCAGAAGCACTGAAGTTCTCATGGTATCACGCTCAGAAGCACTTCAAGGTCAGAAAACAAGAAGATGCTCTGCACCAAGTTGTTTGACTCTGATGATATTCAAACGTTGTTTACACAAATATCAGATCAGAAGCAAGTACTAGAATGGCAGGCTACGCTGACTGACAAAAGGAACGTTAGAAGCTATTAAAGACAACGTTAGTAGACACAGCGGAAACAAGGCTCGAGGTAGTTGACAAAAGAGTGAAACATTAAATGCAATGTTGTACGGATTACGCAAAGCATTAAATTCTCCCAACGATCATCTTCTCAAGTGCCTATATATATGAAGTTCTGATGAGAAGCAAGGTTACAGAGTTACGAACTTTGAACCAAACTTGCACAAACGCTGTTCAAATCAAAAGCTCTCAAACTTCATCATCAAGCTGACTACATTGCTGTTGTAATATCTTAGTGAGATTTAAGCTTAAACTTAAGAGAAAATCACAGTTGTGATAATAGCTTTATAAGAAGCATTGTAACTCTTAAAAGAATTTGTTTACATTAATTTGTAAGTTCTAAAGTGATCAGGTTGTTGATCAGTATACTCTAGCAAGTCTTAGAAGTTGTCTAAGCAGTTTGTTCCTAGAGTGATCAGGTTGTGATCAGGATACTCTAGAAGACTTAGAGTGTTTCTAAGGGGAAAACCATTGTAATCAAGTGTGATTAGTGGATTAAATCCTCAGGTGAGGTAAATCACTCCAAGGGGGTGGACTGGAGTAGTTTAGTTAACAACGAACCAGGATAAAAATCATTGTGCAAATAGTTTTTATCTTACAAGTTTTAAAGCTACACTTATTCAAACCCCCTCCCCTTTCTAAGTGTTTTTCTATCCTTCAACAAAATCTCCAATCTTCAAAGATCTAAATTCATCAATACAAACGGTGGAGACGATCATTCTAAGATCTAAATTGGTTACTCCACAAGGTGCCGAGACGATCAACAATTCAAGATCTAATTCTATCATCACGAACAGTGTAGACACGATCATCCTTCAAAGGTCTAATTCAGTTACTACAAACAGTGCTGACACGATCAACATTCAAAGATCTATTCCTACCATCACAAACAGTGCTGACATGATCAGAGAAAGAAAGATTTAATCATGACACTCAATTCAGAAAATACGACGATAATGGAATCACGACAACTGTGTCACGATAATGGAATCACGACAACTGAGTCACGACAACGAAGTCATGACAACTGAGTCACGATAATGGAATCACGACAATGAAGTCACGACAATTGAGTCACGATAATGGAATCATGACAACTGAGTCACGATAATGGAATCACGACAACTGAGTCACGATAATGGAATCACGACAATTGAGTCACCATAATGGAATCACGAAAATGGAGTCACGACAATGAATTCACGATAATGGAAGTCACGACGATTGAGTCACATATCTAATCCCGGTATTTAGTTCAGAAACAATCATGACAATGAAGTCACGACTATGGAGTTACGACGATAGAGTCACGACAATCAATTCACTCATATGATCCAGACGCTTAGGGCAGTCGAGCCAATGAATTCTGACACCACAGATGCGGTCTAATGTACGACTCAGTCTGACGCACGTCAATACATCAACTGATGGCATTTGTAAGCCCATCTCCGACAAACGCCTTTCAGTACTTCAAGCTCGGATATAGTCTAACGTACGACTTATTCTGACTTTCGTATTTATCCATATCAGATGGGATCTTTAAGTCCGTCTTACATCTTTTCCAACACTTGGACGTCATCTTTAAGCCCGTATCTGAAAAAAGTCCCTGCTTTAGCTAGGGCAAATTCCCGGGTATTCTAGTGTTCAATCTTCTTCTACCTTCAGATTCCGATAGGCACACAAGCCAATCTACATCCTCAGGTATAAGAAGATTGAACAGGGGCAGTTGTCATACCCCAAAATTTTCCCATTATATTTCAATATATCTTGAAGCATATGATCTTCAGTTAATCAAGCATATGCAAGAATTGGACACACTTACTTATCTCCTAAGCAATCAACCCATAACTATGGTTTTGTTTCTTTCAAGATCAAATCAAGTTTTAAGACCTCAAAGGGAACCCATGGCCTCTCATATGATTCAAAGTATCCTCATGCCATGTTTCAAGCCCTGATTCAAAAGATTGCTCACTCAATGGCCCAAATGATCAATAATCGACTGGTTGACCTAAAAGTCAAACTATAGTCAAACCACAGTCAAAACTCTGATTTTTGGTAAACATCCTTATTTTGAGGTATCATTAATCATTTGATCAGGATTGATCATGAGTCATCAAGGAAATTTCAGAAATCAACAAAACCTAAAGTTTCTAAATTAGGGTTTTTGACCTAAAGTCAACCGAACTTTGACCAGCCATAACTTTCACATGGAACATCATAAATTTCCCATCCAAAGCTCATTTTAAAGTAAATTGAATTCTCTAAAACTTTGTCTCTCACATGCTAAGGCTAAAAATGCTTCATTTGAGAGATATGCGTCAAAAGATTTGAGATCCTCCAAAAAGTCAACAAAAACACCTTTGGGGTCAAAGCTCATAAATTGCAAATGGAAAACTAAATTGAGATAAAATCAAAAGGGTCATTTAGAGGACATCTTGGGCTTTCTAAAAAGTCCTAGAACATGCTCATATGATAAAAATTGAAGGACATATGAGGCACAGAAGCTGTTGAAATTTCAAGAAATCTACAAAACCCTAATTGACAAAATTCCAACTTTTGAACTAATGGGCCCAAGATTTGGATTTCAAACACATTCATGACATAAATAGAAACTTATAAACCCAACCATCTATTTGTATAGTTCTTATTTAATTTATTTGGATCTTTTATTCATTTAAAAGCCAAATTAATTAAATAAAATATGAAAATAATGAGATTAAAACATGAGGTTTTATTTTTAATCATGTAAAAGCCCAAATAACATCACAAAAACATCCAAATTTCGTTGTTACATGATGGAGAGATCTTGGCTAAAAATAGTAAGAAATACATGGTTTTTTACTCAAATATTTTGCTATCCTAATGCTTGAAGCCCAAGACCAAAACCTAACCTAATTTCTCCCTCCATATATACTGAGCCAAAGCAAGCATTAGGGGACGAAAATAGGAGAGGAAAAGCTAGGGTTCTTGCAAGGAGAAATTTCAAGAAACAAGGCAAATTCGTATCAACTCTTCCAGCCATTTTCAAGAGGTTTCAATCATCCCATTCATCTTCAGAAGTAATATAAGGCAGGTTTGAATCACTAACAATGCCTGAATGCTCCCAGAAATCATGTTCCATTGATGACATATTCATACATATTTTCAAATTCTCATATATCACGCTTTACTTTATTTAAATTAAATCTAACTTGTTTTTTGAATTTATGGAAAGTTTTAAAAGGGATCTGAGTACTTGGTTCCAAGCTTTAACGTAAGAATGGTGAAACACCATTGTTAGGGCAAGGAGCAAGCTTGCTTCGATTCTCACAATCCAAGCCGTTCTAGATCAAAATAACCACACCAATAGGTTCGTAACACATTAATTGGTGCATCTTGGCGGCCTTTCCGTTTTGTTCCTCACTTTTCGCAGGTTTGAAGAATGCAGAATTTACTACAAAAATGGCAGTGAAATTCCATAGCTAATGGAAGGCTAATTCTTAGCAAATCGCAAGAAGAAGATGATGAACAAAAGCGCTGACTCATTGACTCCACATGTGCGAGTCTCATTGACCAGTCATCAAATAATTCCTCTCTCACCATCTCTAATTCGTTTATCCTTTCAATGTTGGGCCTGCGTTGACTGTTTTGTGACTTTTCCACTATTGTGTTTCTTTTTTTATTTGTTTGTTCCCATTGGACTAACAACAATGCAGCGTAGAACAGATGGCAGCAGGTGGAGGCTGGTCACCATGAAGACATGGGTTCGATACCCAGTCTCTCCCCTCATTTTATTCAAATTTTCTTGCATAAACATGCTCCCTGTTCCGGTACAGTCAACCTATACACGCCTACCATACACCCTCAATTCCAGCCATCTAATCATCTTCTAAAATGGATCCAGCGTTCCTGAGCTGCAGTCCCATCATGCACCCTCGTGGGACAATCACACCCGATCGGAAGCTAAGTGTTGCACCCCAAAATTTGCCCACATATTTATTCCTAACTGGCTTCCACATCACATTCATGTACATACTTCATATAGGCCATCCACTCAATACATTCATTCATATTATTGTTACTGTTCAAGAAAATTGACAAAAAAAGAGTTTCTATGTGGAAGATATCTTGGTTCAAAAGAGAAAGATTTGGAGTCTGATTGTATGGCATCATCTTCATTGAAGTCCTCTTAAAACCAAGGTTCATTCTCTCCAAGCCAAAACTCCGGTTAAAAGATACAAATCTCAGATTCATCAGGGGTTTCAAATTAGGGTTCTTTGACCTAAGTCGACCCTGTTGACTTTTTGGTCAAAATTTAATCAGGAGATGATTTTGAGTGTGAAATATGGTTGCCGTGAAGAAGTATCATTTACTGAAGCTTCTTTGATTGAAAACTGATGGAGAATTGGATCAGAAACGGATTAATCGGGAAATTCATCTGAAATCAGAAAAATCAGGAAATGTTGACTTTTTGGTCAAAGTCAAAGTCAACTGTCAAATATGGACTTATGGTGGAAAATCGGTCAAAGAAAGGTCAAAGGGTGATTAAATCAAGAAAATAATCAAAGTTGCCATTTATGGAAGTTAGTTGAAATGTGAAATTACCAAAAATAGAAAGGAAAAATACTTAGAAAAATATTTGAGGATTTGGAAATTGGTTGAGCAGCTGACTTCACGGATGATTTACACGTGGATCAAGGCTTCAATTTGAGACAAGCTCAACATCAAATTTGTTCAATTCATGGAGATTTACAACTGTGTAGTTGAAGGTTTCTCCATTTGAAGTATGGTTGAAAAGATATTGAGGTTTGAAGTTGAAGGTTTTCATTTGATACAAGCCAAGTTGCCAGGCAAAAATTCTGGGCACGCGTAAGCATTGTGTCAAACACATGGTATGCCATATTGGAAACAGTTTCTTGAGCTCCATGAATGTGCTATGAATCCAAACTTGGTGTCAGTCTACTCTCTTCCATGCCCTCTTCCAATTGGAACCAACATCATGGAGATTGGACGAGTATTGAACAAATTAGAGAGATTCAAAGTCATGCCTTGACAAAGCCATGCGTTGACATAGGTGTGAGTCAAAATTCTAGGCACGCATGAGGCATTTCATCGAACATGTAACGTGTTGTTTTCAAGGCCAATTATAGAGGAGTGTGGGCCCCTAATTGAATCAAATCCAATGTCAACCATTTCTACTCCATCCCTTCTTTCGTTTGATACTAGTCTCATGACCTTTCATCAAGTATGGAGTGAGATATGATGCATCAAAGTGAGACCGTTTGGAAACGGACTTGGCCATAACATTAGTGGGCAAATCCGTGCGAGGGCCAGGCAGTGGTGGTATGCAATGTTTCAAAATGATTTTAATCAACTTGCAATCATAGTTTCAAGATTTCCCAAACATCAAACCTCTTCAGTTACATGTCCTCTATTGCGTGAGTGTAAGTTTGTGTCAATTGGTAACTCATGGAAAAGTTTCAAAGCCTATAAAGTGGGCATCCTGGCTGGTTATTATGAAAAAAACTCTAGTCAAGCCAAGCTGTCACTCCATACCATACTTGACCATGCAAACTTGTGGTTACGTGAAAGGCATGCTAAAACTTACCTCATGTGTAAACTTATTCATTAAGCATAGAGAAAGTTATCAAATGCAACACCCTTACCATAAGTTCCATACACCTCACACTCACACTATATAAATGTAAACCCTTCACAGCAACTACAGACACTCACTTTTTCTTTTCCAGTTTTCCACTCTCCTCTCTACTCTCTCTCTCTCTTCTCTACTCTTCTCTCTTCATCTTTCTAACCATCATGTAACTAACTCCTAACAAATCTCCATCTACCATAACAAACTCTTCCTTCAACATCAATCATCATCACCACGGTTTTGAACCACCACCATCGTCAAACTTCATCACTCTTCATTATCATCTTCTACTTCTTCATCATGAATCAAAACTTCTCCATCACCACCTTCGTGGAGTAATCAACTCCATCTATTGTTCCTGAAGCATCATCACTATCAAGCTGCAGAGTTCAAAGAGGCAAGATTGAGTTCGTTTCTCAGTGGCTATCGCAGCATCATCACCATCAAGAATCGAGGAAAAGGATTCTGCAAGATTTTCTTTATTCCTTAAGATCCAAGAAGGCTTCAGGTAAGTATTTAGTTCTCTTACGTGGTAGAAATATATGATAGCTTCAACATCACCATGCTTCCAAATGCCTTGTTGCATATTATGTTCAATCCATGGATCTTTGAGGCATGTTTTCGTTTTGCATAAAATGAAATGTGTTTGAATGTTCAAACGATTTGTTTAAGATCCATATTCGGTGAGGATTGCTTTGGTATGCTTAAGGTGTATTTCTGTGAAGTTTAATGGTTCTAGGGTTTTTAGAGTTTGGTTCGGTCTGAACATTAGGGTGAGATTTAGAAGAAAATAGTGCTGGATTCGAACTCAGGGTGGAAATCCGAGTGGAGTGGTGTTCCTGTCATCGATTTCTGGGCGAGGTTCCTTGCTCCGGCGTGGTGGATCACCGGAGAAGACGACCGGAGATTAGCTCCGGCGTCCGTGTCGTTTCTTCATGGCATTCTTACGTGGCGCAATATTACTGGTCTATTTCCCCATGCTTTTGGAACGTTTTGTTTATTTCAATCATTAGGTGATGTGTAGGAATGTTCCCATTGGCTCAGGCTTTATTTTTTTGTCCTTTAGTGACTTAAATGATACATGCCCAATTGATTTTATGTCACTATTATTTTGAGTCGTTATTTTTTCTGAATAATGCACATGATAAATAAAAGAAATGAATGGAATAAATAAGTGCAACAAAAATGGAATAAAAATGAGCAATAAAAGGACCCTGGGCCACGTGAATGATTGGGCTCAGCACCATTCTGATCTCCACACCCCTATTTTGCTTGTGTTGCATATGTTCTACTGACTGGGCCTACGCGCTATTGATTTTCGCACCATCCCAGTTTTGGCCCAATGCGCCTGTGAACAAAGAATTCAGTTCATTTATGCTTTACTGTTACACCCCCCAGTTTAGGCTAATTTTAGGTTTTTATTTGGAATTGTTTTCTCTTCATTTTATTTGTTAAAACTTTGTCCCTAAGAAATGATGAAAATAGTTTTCTAACAAATTAGTTTTTAGAAGTAAATAATCTTTTTAGTTGTTAATAATTGTTTTAATTAGATTTTAATTGTTGATTTGTTTTAAATTTCGATTGGTTCTTGTAATAAAAATGCATAGTTTCTTTTTAGATTTAATCCATAAAAATAGTCTTAAAAATGAATGAAAAAATACAAAATTGCTTGTGAATATTTTCATGATTAGTTTAGATTTTAATTCTTTCTTTTTGTGAATATTTTCATATTTTTAGAAATGTCTAAAATACCCCTAGTTGTTAAAGTTGACTTTAGTCAACTTAAACAATTTTCTTCTTAGTTAAATCCCCTTAGATTTTAAATAGGAATTAGAATAACTCTAGGTTTAGAAAATAGGCTAGTCTCCCCTTTCATTCTTTTTCTTTTCAACTCTAAAACATCTAATAAATACTTGAAATAAATCCCCTTAAAAAATACTAAGAAAACACCAAAAACATTAATAATCAAAGTGAAAATTCTTAAAAAGGGAATGGAAGCTTGAACATCCCTTGCTTAAGGGAATGTTCGAGTGCTTGGATCTCCCTTGCTTAAGGGTGCCATTCAGGCGTAAGTTCCCAACTTCTAAAAAACACAAACCAAAGAGTAACTCGAGTTTCCCTTGCTTAAGGGATTTCCTCGAAACGCTCAAACTCTCTTCTATCTCTCGCCCTCGTGGCATTCTTAAGAACATGTTGAATCCATTCCATAATTAGGCGTATAAGTCTCCAAAGGTCGAGCATCGTGGAGTGCGACTTTAACCTTTGTTCAACTAAAAAACACAAAACATAGAAAATCTGGAGCCGAACTACGGTCGCTCTGATTCCTGGTAAGGGATACGTAGGCATTGGGTCGCGGGGCCTAAGCGAGCATACTTGTAAATAATTCCTTCTTTTCCCCGTATTTCTTCTGCATGCATTCGCATTTAGATTTAGACATTAGATACACCCTTTAGATAGAAACAAACATAGGTGGATACCATCGAGTACGATGGGCGTGAGGGGAGCTAGCACCTTCCCCTTGCGTAACCGACTCCCGTGCCCTGTTCTCTGGTCGAAAGACCTTGTTCTTATTCTGAGTTAGGTTTCCTGATATTCCTTTCCCTTATGGGATAAATATATTAGTGGCGACTCTGATCCATTTTTCACGGTAGCGACAGCTGGCGACTCTGTTGGGGACGTTGATAGACCTGTGCTGGTCCATTCTTAGCAAGTCGATCCTAGCCTTTGTTTGTTTCTTTTATTGGGTGTTTCTTTGTTTGTTTGTTTGTTTACATCTTGTATATATGTTTGCATATCATGTTTATTTCCGCTTGCACATCATGCATCTGGACTATATTATGGGTCCCCGTGGGGGCCACATATTTTTCTGCTTTATTTTGCAGGTGGGGGGTTTTTGTGAGGTAAAAGGCCCACTACCCAGGCCAGTGACACATAGGATTAGCGTGGATGCCCATGTTGACTCCCGTAGCACTTGCTATGATCGAGCTTGACATGGGGTACCACAACTGGGCGAGGTTCTTTCATGGAACACTGTGTCTGGCACGCTTGTTGCCTCAAACACTTTGTACCCCATGGGAACTGTAGACCCTGGTGACCATTAGGGACCACCTGTCCGTGTCTAGAATACATACCCGTGAGATTGGGGTGGAACATGATCCTAGCCTTCATCATACCCGGATTTTCTATATTGCAATCTGAAGCCGGAATTTTGAACCTGTATCATTCAGAAAGATCAATGCAATTCAGATATCCAGATTTGCGAGACACTCGATCTCACTACTTTGCATTGCATAACATCATTCCTTCATCCACGTCATTTGTGGGGGATCCTAAAGTCTGATTCTAAAAAAAAGAAAAAGGAAAAGAAAGAGGAAATGAAAAAAAAGTAGAAAAACAGAAAAGATGAGAAAAAAAAGGATATTATATGCAAAAAAAGGAGAGAATAAAAGAGAAACAAAAGTTGATGAAAAGACTTTAGGATCCCTTAGAAATGAAACATGCATTCATATTATCATGCATTTCATAGTTCTCTCAGAAGTTTATGAGGGCCCTTTCCATTCAAATTCCAACTTCAACAACAGATTTGACTTCTCACCGTTACGTGCTCGAAAGTTAATGATGAAACAACTCCATGAGGACTTGAGTGAGATGAGAACAGAAATGGGGATTAACATGAATCAGTGTATGGAGGTTATTCAAGCCTTTTCTCTTAGACAAGAAGAGTTGAGAGAGGTTCGTCAAAGGCCAAATGAAAATGTTAACTCCACCTCAGAGAAAGTTCTTATGAATCAGAATGTCTGAATTATTGTTGAGATTCCTATTACTCTTAAGGAGGGAACCCGTCATGAGAACAATTTGGAAATTGAAGTCTTCAAGTCTCCGATTATTGAAAATGAAAAATGGTTCCACCTCTTGGAGAAAAGGTTGAAAGCCAAAAAAGATTGTGACTCCGTTGACTTAGACACTGTTGGATTGTGCCTAGTGCTTGATGTCAAAAGCTGCAAAAGTCATTTATTCTCTCTCTGGGTAGTTTGGACATGCAAGCCAAAGTGGTAATCATCTCTTATACATATGTGGAAGTTGCTTGGGGCTCCCGACCGAGGGATAAGCAAGACGTATTCTGGTCTTGAGCACTGCACCATTCGCATTGCTCGAATCTCTAAAGCATTACAAATTCTTGTGTGACTTCATCAGAATATTTTGCCATGTGGTAATCAAGAGTGTTTTGTAGAGGCATTTCTCATTCTCAAGCTGTTGCTTCATACCATGTGTCATCTCTTCCCGAAATTTTCTTCTCAGTGGCCTTTGGTCGTCAACGAAGAAGGAAAGAATATGAGAAATGAACCAATGTAATTTCAATGCCTTGTGCTCAATTATATCCCTGATTGTTGGTATTTCAGTTGGTTAAGATTTGTGTTGTGGGTCTTTCTTACCACATATAGCTCTCCTGAGTGTGATGATCATACTAGCTTCTTCCATTTATGATGGTGATTACCGTTCTAGCATCTATATTTGGGGCTCCCGACCGATGGATAAGCAAGACATTGTCTATCTTGAGTATTGCATCATTTGCATTGCTCGAACCCCTAAGGTAAGGCAAAAATGCACCACTCTTGTACGCCTTTGTTGGAACATTCTTCTGGGAAGTAATCTAAAGTGTGTGGAAGGAACATATGATAATGCTAAGGGGCTATCATGCTGGGGCACAATTTAAGTCCTCGTTTACTTCATAACAACCACATCCACTCTAAGAGTTTTTATGCACAAATTGAAGTCTCAATGGGGTATTAAAACTGCAAAAAGCATTCAAGAGCAATAAGTCCATACGAAGTCAAGTCTCCTCAACAATGGCATTCATTTAAAATCTTTATTGCATTCTCATTGGTAATATTTCATTGTTTGTTTAAGCATTGATTGCATGTGAAAGTTTTGTTAATTTTCGAATGAAAACCATAATGCATTGTTTATGTTTGTCTTGAAGTAATCCTTTCGTTTTCACTCAAAAAAAAGTTTTGGCATTACGATACCAACTTTACTAATCGCTTGCTTAGGCAACGAGCGGAGGGAGAATGATGATAAAAAAAATGAAAAATCCCTAATTGTGTGTCTTTGAATAGAACCCTACTGATGATGTACAGGCATTGTTTCAAATCCCCAAACACCGGAGATATAAGGGAGGTAGACCCTCGTTAACCCCTTTGAGCCTTGAAGTATGAGTTTCTTTTCTGATCAGAAAAAACCCTCATTTTTAACCCTGGGGCAGGGTAGTGTTCATTTAACTTGATCAAGTATTCAAAACTCACCAAACGATATACATTTAAGGATACAACAATGGTTATCCTTCAAAAGGTTGAGGAAAGTCAAAACCGTAATGGTTATTCTTTACCTACCAAGAGATCAAAAGATGACGATACCACAATGGTAATTCTTCATCAATCATGGAATGAGGCAGTCGCAATCACTTCCAACGAATCAAAGAGAATACGAGGTCACACGACTTGTTCAAAAAAAAAAGAAGAGAAAAAAAATGAAAAAAAAGAAAAAGTAAAAAATATATAGCAATAAAAAGAAAAAGGATGGTGAAAATAAAGCAAAAACAAGGTCGTGTGATAATGAATCAAAAGAATAAAAGGTGAGCGACTGCCATGTCCGAAAAAATTCATTGATTCCTCGACCATTCCAAAATTCCTTGTGAAGGATGAGCACTCATGTTGAGTTAATTGAACTTAGGACTGGAGAACATCATGAAGGGGGTGGGCACCAAATAATTTTGAGCCTAAAATCCTTTGTTTCTGAAAAACCGTGAACCCGACCAAGTTACAACCCTTAAAAGTCCTAATTGAAGTAGGGTTTATTTCAAAGACGCACTCCAATGAGATAGCGTTTAGCTGACTCCCAATGAAGCGTAACACATATTTATGTTGGTATTGTATGCCCGCTTTGCATTTCATTCACGAGAGGCGGCCACTTCATTGCATAAAAAGTTTTTAAACTTCAATACTAGCAAAGGCTTTGCATTAGAATTATCATTCTTAGAATTAACATTCTTTTGCATACAAAACATTTGCTTAAACATCAAAGAAGTTTCTATGATGAGAATCCATGAAGAGCTTGATCATGTCAAAGTAAAAGAGACTGGAGAACTCCGTAGAGGAAAAAGAAATCATTATCAAAGCAAGTTGTTTGAAGGCTCCATGGAGCAGATGCAGTTTGATGCCCTCATTGTTTGATTATTAAGGGACAAGTGCCTAAATACTCCGTTGAGCCTGATCAATTTGATACTATTCTTGATTGGTTACCCTGAGGGGAGAAGTCTGAATACTCCATTGAACAAATCAGTTGATACCTTACTTGATTGATTACCCTGAGGGGCGAAGTCTGAATACTCTGTTGAGTAGATGCATTTTGATTAAATACCCCGAGGGGAAGAGTTTGAAGACTCCGTTGAGTATGGTAAAGTTACTTCCACGATTTGTGAGATTTTAAGGGAAGTAAACTTGAGGATTCTGATAAGATGTACATAATCAGGGGCAGTCACGACGAGGAATCTCTCTCGTGAGTTCAACCTATCTGGGGCAAGCAAATCAAGGTTTGACATCTCAAATTTGACCAATCAGGGTTAATCAAGTCGAGGAATCTATCTCCTGATTTCAATCAATCTGAAGTAGTGACGTCGAGGAATCTCTCAAACTCACTCAATCTGGGGCAATTACGTCGAGATTCGACAAATCTCTTCAAGGATCCGTGGATCAAGAGAAAGAATATTTCAAATGTATGAATATGTTGGGGAAGATTTTCTCAAGTAATTGTGGTGTAAGGGTCCTTTTGAGGCAAATGTCTTTGTAAATCAGATATCTTCACAAGTCAGGCATCCTGGGGCATACTCTGTTGGTTTGTATTAAAGAAACCGTCATTCACTAGTAAGGTGCGATTGGCCATTATAGAGTGGAGAAGTATCACCATGCCTTTCCCCAGAAAGTTACTCTATCCCCAAGCATAGGAGTTTATTTCTCCTGAGAGTTAATTCCATTCCTCAAGCTTAGGAGTTTATTTCTCCTTGAAAAGTCTCTCCCTGAGCATAGGAGTTTATTTCTCCTGAGAATTCATTCACTCCCTGAGCATAGGAGTTTAGTCCTCCTCGGAGTTGTTCCAATCCTCTTAACAATGGTTCCTCATCAGGGTTCTCATCCCCAATATGTTAAATTGAGGGAATCTCCTCAAGCTAAAAAAATTCTCCAAGCTATGGCACATGGTGAGAAGTCAGAAATTATTCTTTAAGTCAACAATCAGAAGTATATCCTGTAAGTTAAAGTCCAATGTCTATTGGCACCCCCACAGAGTTCTTAACACTAAGGGGATTCTCCCTAGTGTTTACCTCTCCCAAAGTCAGAGACAGAGTTCGATCGACAAGTCAACGGAATATTCTCTAAAGGGCCCTCGTTATCTTTACATATAGTAATCATTGCATTTACATTGCATCTACAAAAATGCGTAGCATTTCCATCAATATGGAGCATTACGCCATGAAAAAAAATCAAACATGCATAAGCCAAGTTTGTTTGTAATCCAAAGGCACAAGGTAATATATATCCCCAGAAGAAGTCTCACTTTCTCACTCCAATGTGGATTGGATACAAAGTCTTTCGTCGTCAAGATCATTGTCTCTTTGGTTATTTCCCTTTTGCTGAGTTCAATCGTTTCGATAACCCATACTTGGTGTGTGGCAACTCGAATGAATGCCACTCTTGTAGAATTACACCCCGCCTTTTGGCCCGAGGGAACCATGTAGTTCTTATGTTCCGTGAATAACAATACCTCTTTCAAAGACCAGTGTTTACTGGCATCATCTAATAGAGTCTGGTCGTCACCAGTCTTCTCTTTGTACTTACTTTTTGCGAGTCTCCTTATTACCTTTTGCATAAGGGATATCTCTTGCTTCTCGCAAGTTTGCCTTGGTTATTTTCCCGTATGCTGCGTGCAGATTAGAGTGCGAATGAGGGTGGGCATTCAACCCATCTCATTTTTCAATCATTTGGGTAATCATACTTGGTGTGTGGCAACTCAAATGAATGCCACTTTTGAAGAGTACACCCCGCATTTTGGCCTGAGGGATCCATGTAACTCTTATGCTTCGCAAGCATCAACATCTCCGTGAATGTTCAGTGGTTACTGTCATCCGCGTGTCGAGTCTAGTCATTACTAGTCTTATCTTGGTTATTTTCCCGTGTGCTGCGTGCAGATTAGAGTGCGAATGAGGTTGGGCATTCAACCCATCTCATTTTTCAATCATTTGGGTAATCATACTTGGTGTGTGGCAACTCGAATGAATGCCACTCTTGAAGAGTACACCCCGCCTTTTGGCCTGAGGGACTCCTGTAACTTTTATGCTTCGCAAGCATCAACATCTCCGTGAAGGTTCAGTGGTTACTGTCATCCGCGTGTCGAGTCTAATCGTTACTAGTCTTGTTTTGGTTATTTTCCCGTGTGCCGCGTGCATAATAGAGTGCGAATGAGGGTGGGCATTCAACCCATCTCATTTTTCAATCATTTGAAATCCATACTATGTGTGTGGCAATTCGAGTGATTGCCACCCTTGAAGAGTACACCCCGCCTTTGGCCTGAGGGATCCATGTAATTCTTATGCTTCGCAAGCACCAATACTTTCTTGAAAGCCTAGTGTTTACTGGCATCCCCTGATTGGTTCTAGTTATCGCTAGCCTTTCTTTCAGTCAAGCCCAATAGTCATTGGCATCTCTTTCGAATTCAGTGTTCATAAACATCCTCAATAGAGTCTAGTTGTTACTAGTCTTCTTCAGTCAAGTCCAATGATTATTGGCATACCTTTTCAGATCTAGAGTCACCCATCGGCTGTGTCTCTTTTTAAAGTCTAACTGAGGTTAGCAAAATAGGATCGGTTTCCCCTTCGGCTGGTTACATCCTTTATCGAGTCGCCCTTCGGTGGTGTCTCTATTTGAAGTCTAACTGAGGTTAGCAAAATAGGATCGGTTTCCCCTTCGGCTGGTTACATCCTTTATCGAGTCACCCGTCGGCCGTGTCTCTCTTTGAAGTCTAACTGAGGTTAGCAAAATAGGATCGGTTTCCCCTTCGGCTGGTTACATCCTTTACCAAGTCGCCCTTCGGTTGTGTCTCTCTTTAAAGTCTAGCTGAGGTTAGCAAAATAGGATCGGTTTCCCCTTCGGCTGGTTACATCCTTTATCGAGTCACCTGTCGGTCGTGTCTCTCTTTGAAGTCTAACTGAGGTTAGCAAAATAGGATCGGTTTCCCCTTCGGCTGGTTACATCCTTTACCAAGTCGCCCTTCGGTTGTGTCTCTCTTTGAAGTCTAACTGAGGTTAGCAATTAGGATCGGTTTCCCCTTCGGCTGGTTACATCCTTTATCGAGTCTCCCTTCGGTGGTGTCTCTCTTTGAAGTCTAACTGAGGTTAGCAATTAGGATCGGATTCCCCTTCGGCTTGTTTCATCCTTTATCAAGTCACGCTTAGATTGCCTCTCTTTTTGAAGTCTAACTGAGGTTAGCAACCTATTTAAGGTCCACCTTCGGCTAGTATCCTTTGATAATACTCATCACTCTTTGTTGTACCACAGAATGCAAATTTTGATGGTACTTTCGGGTATTCAATCCACTCGCACCTCAAATGTCTAGAACTTGTGTCGTTCGCACATTCGGGTTCAAGAAGATTGAATAGGGGCAGCTGTTGCACCCCAAAATTTGCCCACATATTTATTCCTAACTGGCTTCCACATCACATTCATGTACATACTTCATATAGGCCATCCACTCAATAAATTCATTCATATTATTGTTACTGTTCAAGAAAATTGACAAAAAAAGAGTTTTTATGTGGAAGATATCTTGGTTCAAAAGAGAAAGATTTGGAGTCTGATTGTATGGCATCATCTCCATTGAAGTCCTCCTAAAACCAAGGTTCATTCTCTCCAAACCAAAACTCCGGTTAAAAGATACAAATCTCAGATTCATCAGGGGTTTCAAATTAGGGTTCTTTGACCTAAGTCGACCCTGTTGACTTTTTGGTTAAAATTTAATCAGGAGATGATTTTGAGTGTGAAATATGGTTGCCGTGAAGAAGTATCATTTACTGAAGCTTCTTTGATTGAAAACTGATGGAGAATTGGATCAGAAACGGATTAATCGGGAAATTCATCTGAAATTAGAAAAATCAGGAAATGTTGACTTTTTGGTCAAAGTCAAAGTCAACTGTCAAATATGGACTTATGGTGGAAAATCGGTCAAAGAAAGGTCAAAGGGTGATTAAATCAAGAAAATAATCAAAGTTGCCATTTATGGAAGTTAGTTGAAATGTGAAATTACCAAAAATAGAAAGGAAAAATACTTAGAAAAATATTTGAGGATTTGGAAATTGGTTGAGCAGCTGACTTCACGGATGATTTACACGTGGATCAAGGCTTCAATTCAAGACAAGCTCAACACCAAATTTGTTCAATTCATGGAGATCTACAACTGTGTAGTTGAAGGTTTCTCCATTTGAAGTATGGTTGAAAAGATATTGAGGTTTGAAGTTGAAGGTTTTCATTTGATACAAGCCAAGTTGCCAGGCAGAAATTCTGGGCACGCGTAAGCATTGTGTCAAACACATGGTATGCCATATTGGAAACAGTTTCTTGAGCTCCATGAATGAGCTGTGAATCCAAACTTGGTGTCAGTCTACTCTCTTCCATGCCCTCTTCCAATTGTAACCAACATCATGGAGATTGGACGAATATTGAACAAATTAGAGAGATTCAAAGTCATGCCTTGACAAAGCCATGCGTTGACATAGGTGTGAGTCAAAATTCTAGGCACGCAGGAGGCATTTCATCGAACATGTAACGTGCTGTTTTCAAGGCCAATTATAGAGGAGTGTGGGCCCCTAATTGAATCAAATCCAATGTCAACCATTTCTACTCCATCCCTTCTTTCGTTTGATACTAGTCTCATGACCTTTCATCAAGTATGGAGTGAGATATGATGCATCAAAGTGAGACCGTTTGGAAACGGACTTGGCCATAGCATTAGTGGGCAAATCCGTGCGAGGGCCAGGCAGTGGTGGTATGCAATGTTTCCAAATGATTTTAATCAACTTGCAGTCATAGTTTCAAGATTTCCCAAACATCAAACCTCTTCAGTTACATGTCCTCTATTGCGTGAGTGTAAGTTTGTGTCAATTGGTAACTCATGGAAAAGTTTCAAAGCCTATAAAGTGGACATCCTGGCTGGTTATTATGAAAAAAACTCGAGTCAAGCCAAGCAGTCACTCCATACCATACTTTACCATGCAAACTTGTGCTTACGTGAAAGGTATGCTAAAACTTACCTCATGTGTAAACTTGTTTATTAAGCATAGAGAAAGTTATCAAATGCAACACCCTCACCATAAGTTCCATACACCTCACACTCACACTATATAAATGTAAACCCTTCACAGCAACTACAGACACTCACTTTTTCTTTTCCAGTTTTCCACTCTCCTCTCTACTCTCTCTCTCTCTTCTCTACTCTTCTCTCTTCATCTTTCTAACCATCATGTAACTAACTCCTAACAAATCTCCAACTACCATAACAAACTCTTCCTTCAACATCAATCATCATCACCACGGTTTTGAACCACCACCATCGTCAAACTTCATCACTCTTCATCATCATCTTTTACTTCTTCATCATGAATCAACACTTCTCCATCACCACCTTCGTGGAGTAATCAACTCCATCTATTGTTCCTGAAGCATCATCACTATCAAGCTGCAGAGTTCAAAGAGGCAAGATTGAGTTCGTTTCTCAGTGGCAAGAATCGAGGAAAAGGATTCTGCAAGATTTTCTTTATTCCTTAAGATCCAAGAAGGCTTCAGGTAAGTATTTAGTTCTCTTACGTGGTAGAAATATATGATAGCTTCAACATCACCATGCTTCCAAATGCCTTGTTGCATATTATGTTCAATCCATGGATCTTTGAGGCATGTTTTCGTTTTGCATAAAATGAAATGTGTTTGAATGTTCAAACGATTTGTTTAAGATCCATATTCGGTGAGGATTGCTTTGGTATGCTTAAGGTGTATTTCTGTGAAGTTTAATGGTTCTAGGGTTTTTAGAGTTTGGTTCGGTCTGAACATTAGGGTGAGATTTAGAAGAAAATAGTGCTGGATTCGAACTCAGGGTGGAAATCCGAGTGGAGTGGTGTTCCTGTCATCGATTTCTGGGCGAGGTTCCTTGCTCCGGCGTGGTGGATCACCGGAGAAGACGACCGGAGATTAGCTCCGGCGTCCGTGTCGTTTCTTCATGGCATTCTTACGTGGCGCAATATTACTGGTCTATTTCCCCATGCTTTTGGAACGTTTTGTTTATTTCAATCATTAGGTGATGTGTAGGAATGTTCCCATTGGCTCAGGCTTTATTTTTTTGTCCTTTAGTGACTTAAATGATACATGCCCAATTGATTTTATGTCACTATTATTTTGAGTCGTTATTTTTTCTGAATAATGCACATGATAAATAAAAGAAATGAATGGAATAAATAAGTGCAACAAAAATGGAATAAAAATGAGCAATAAAAGGACCCTGGGCCACGTGAATGATTGGGCTCAGCACCATTCTGATCTCGACACTCCTATTTTGCTTGTGTTGCATATGTTCTACTGACTAGGCCTACGCGCTATTGATATTTGCACCATCCCAGTTTTGGCGCAATGCGCCTGTGAACAAAGAATTCAGTTCATTTATGCTTTACTGTTACACCCCCCAGTTTAGGCTAATTTTAAGTTTTTATTTGGAATTGTTTTCTCTTCATTTTATTTGTTAAAACTTTGTCCCTAAGAAATGATGAAAATAGTTTTCTAACAAATTAGTTTTTAGAAGTAAATAATCTTTTTAGTTGTTAATAATTGTTTTAATTAGATTTTAATTGTTGATTTGTTTTAAATTTCGATTGGTTCTTGTAATAAAAATGCATAGTTTCTTTTTAGATTTAATCCATAAAAATAGTCTTAAAAATGAATGAAAAAATACAAAATTGCTTGTAAATATTTTCATGATTAGTTTAGATTTTAATTCTTTCTTTTTGTGAATATTTTCATATTTTTAGAAATGTCTAAAATACCCCTAGTTGTTAAAGTTGACTTTAGTCAACTTAAACAATTTTCTTCTTAGTTAAATCCCCTTAGATTTTAAATAGGAATTAGAATAACTCTAGGTTTAGAAGATAGGCTAGTCTCCCCTTTCATTCTTTTTCTTTTCAACTCTAAAACATCTAATAAATACTTGAAATAAATCCCCTTAAAAAATACCAAGAAAACACCAAAAACATTAATAATCAAAGTGAAAATTCTTAAAAAGGGAATGGAAGCTTGAACATCCCTTGCTTAAGGGAATGTTCGAGTGCTTGGATCTCCCTTGCTTAAGGGTGCCATTCAGGCGTAAGTTCCCAACTTCTAAAAAACACAAACCAAAGAGTAACTCGAGTTTCCCTTGCTTAAGGGATTTCCTCGAAACCCTCAAACTCTCTTCTATCTCTCGCCCTCGTGGCATTCTTAAGAACATGTTGAATCCATTCCATAATTAGGCGTATAAGTCTCCAAAGGTCGAGCATCGTGGAGTGCGACTTTAACCTCTGTTCAACTAAAAAACACAAAACATAGAAAATCTGGAGCCGAACTACGGTCGCTCTGATTCCTGGTAAGGGATACGTAGGCATTGGGTCGCGGGGCCTAAGCGAGCACACTTGTAAATAATTCCTTCTTTTCCCCGTATTTCTTCTGCATGCATTCGCATTTAGATTTAGACATTAGATACACCCTTTAGATAGAAACAAACATAGGTGGATACCATCGAGTACGATGGGCGTGAGGGGTGCTAGCACCTTCCCCTTGCGTAACCGACTCCCGTGCCCTGTTCTCTGGTCGAAAGACCTTGTTCTTATTCTGAGTTAGGTTTCCTGATATTCCTTTCCCTTATGGGATAAATATATTAGTGGCGACTCTGATCCATTTTTCGCGGTAGCGACACTAAGTTCCCTTAATTCTTTTTTATTACATAAATCTTTTTTTTATTTATTTACATTCTTTTCTTTTTTTTCTTTAAAGCCTTTTTATTTATTTTTATATATTTAGCCAATTAATGTTTTATATAATATTTTTATGATTATTTATTTTTAGTCGAAAACTCGATTTTTCCACAAATTTATCAATAAATTGTTTTTAAACAATAAAAATTATCATTTTTGTATATACTTTTAATTAATTAATTAATTGAAAATTAATAATTAATTTTTAGGTTTGTTAACCTCGATTCATTTATAAACCCTAGAATCCTCAGGTAGGTGTTATCCACTAACGCATTTTTAAGCCTTATAAACCTTTTTGGTCACAATAAGTTTTCTTAAATAACCCTTTTAGGTTCAGGATTAGGGTTTTAAACTTTTTAGGGTTTGTAATCAATTAAGGTTTAGATCAGTTAATGCACTAACATATTTCTCTTCTTTGTGCCCAATTTTCAGGGTTAATCAAAGATCTTTCAGCCACACGCCATCAGATAAAAAAGCTAAGTTTCTAACTCTTTCTTTGTTTAAATATCATTTTAATTTTAATTTTTCCTTTTGCCCAAAATAGGGTTTGCCTCGAATAGTCAATGAATCCCTCCTACGCTCACTCCTATTATTTTCCTCTTAATTTTTAGAGTCAATCGAGAGTTCGAGGAAGATCAAGGCATTCGAAGATGTTTATACTAATTATTGATCTCTCTTATTTTTTGTCTTTATTCCCCCTTCCCCCCAGGTGTTTATTGTAATAGCATAGGACTTTTATTTTTCTGCCTTTAATTTCTGCAATTTTAAATTGCGTGGTTAGTAATCTTAGGGAGTGCAAGACTATTAACTGAATCTAGATCACTGATTTACAAGATAAATATCATCGAAGTTAATCACCTGATTGTTGCACCCACTCACCTTTAGGGCAATCCCTTTTGTTGCCTTGTTGCCTTATTTATATGTTGCTTGTTGCCTCTAATTGTACTAAATAGTCAAGTCCCTCGATTCCGAGGATACCTCAAGCAAGGTTGCCTTAAAGAATGAAAATCATCTAGTCCCTCGATGCTGCCTCGGAAAAATAAGATGATTGTCCTATTGCTAAGGTATCCTCGCATGATGCCTACAAATATTAAATGACTATTATATCCTTCCCTTAGACTACCTGCCCTCTTTATGGCAAGGGACAGTCTTATGGCGAACGATACTCTCGATGACCCTTTCACATCCAATTGAAAGAATTTCTGCCCTCTCATGGTATGGATAGACCCTTTCATCCTGAAAAGCTAAAAGAACAAATTTCAAAACTTAGGATAGTTGCTACTAATTGCTTGCTCAATTCAAATTCAAAACTCTTTCCACTCTTCTTCAAAATCAAATTCAAAAAGACTACGCTTATTTACAAGCTAAAGTTCTTCTTCAAAGGTTTTTTTATTCACACCCTGCTTTTCAAACAATTCAGACATTTTGAAAACAAATTGAGCTAAGAAATTAAGAGCCCATGGAAAACCATGGATGCAAAGGGTGCCTTACACCTTCCCTTTGTATAAATTACCCCCCGAAGTCAAAATTTCTTTTAAAGGTTTTTTCTGTTCTTTTAGCCTTTCTATATATTGGATAAAATAAAAGTCGGTGGAGACTCTTGCTTACCGCAACATTTCTTTAAAGTCAGTTCACCGTATTACAGAACTGGCGACTCTGCTGGGGATGCTTTCGAATAAAATAGGGGTTACCTTAGAGCTAGGATCACTTTGAATTTGTTTGACTTGTTTGCTTTATCTATAAAGGTTGTTTTGGGCATTCTGCTGTGTGAAAGATCCTACACCCGGATCTAGTGTACCTTAGGTATGTGGCAATAGACTAAGGAGGTTGTACGACATGTATCGTTATGGTTGAACTGGTGGCCACCGTTAGTGCGACACTTTGGTTTGTCCTGATGGCCCTTGAATATGATCGAGGAGGCGTTTGGCTACAGCGTGGTGTAATAAGCACTAATTCGCCCTTAGAACCTTAGTTGAACTTGACTTTGGCTTATAGGAAGTAGAGAGATAGCTGGCTTTGGATTCCTGACTAAAGTCGTTTGATACTCGATGCTACACTCATTGAGATTGGACTTTAGGGATGCTTTTGGCTGGCCGGTTGAGTGCCATGTTGAGACAATGACCGCGAGAAAGATCAGGGATATGAGCACCATAGAACCCGATTACTCTTTTAGGACATGTTGAACCAACTAAACTTCAGTGGGGAGGGTACTTACCTATGGATCCATGCAAGCCTTTAAACTTAAGGACACTTGTGTGACTTGCTTGTGTGTGCTACTAACCCTTTGGTCTCCTTATAGGTTTTTCTTGTAGGACTCATTTGTCCTTACTATCTTACGCTTTGCCTGATGCACTGCATTCGCATAACATCATGACATCATAACATCATAACATCACATGTTAACTAACCCTTTCAAGGATCTTAGGAATTTAGGGCGCACAATTTTAGGTGCTGTTATCAAGGACTGGATTCCCAATCAAGGGGCAGGAAGATTTACTTTCCTCTGGCCATTTGTCTTCCGAATCAGAGACACTATACCTATCAAGGGGCAAGAAGATTTATTTTCCTCTAGCCATATACTTTCAAATTTAGAGGTATCCCGAATCAGAGGCTATGACCCACTGGATATGGTGAGCTTGATTCCCATAGAAGAACATCCAAGAATCAGAGTTCTTCACACGAAGACGCGACTAGATCATTTTCTAATGTTGTTAACTAAATTCCTAAAGATCCTTGAAAACATTGCATCTGCATTCATAACATCGCATAACAGGTTTCTACAACAGGTCTCTCATCTTCTCTCGCTGTTTATTTCAGCACAAATGGATCTCGAGCAATCAGTCAAAGACCTTCAGGCTCAGAATGCCCAGTTCCAAGCTTTGATTCTGAACTTGTCCAAGGGGCAAGACGAGCTGAAAACCCTTTTGACCAAGAAAGAGAAAAAGCCCAGAAGATCTGTGGGTGTCCTTAACATGGGAAGAAGATTCCGAGGACCACTCAAGAAAGCTGAAGAAGTCAAGGTTTCTAAAGAGGACGACAATGAACAAGACGACGACGCTAGTGTCAAACTGATGCAAAAAGCAATCATGATTCTGCCAATCCTTCTGAGGAAGAAGGAGACTATTACTATGAGGACGAACATCCTGATGACAAATACAAGCTACTGGAAGAACGTATGAAAGCCATGGAAATTCAGAAGGTACCTGGGTTAGATTTTGAGGAACTAGGACTTAGCTCTGGAATTGTTATCCCTCCGAAGTTCAAGACTCCCACCTTTGCTAAATACGATGGGGTCACTTGTCCTAAACTGCACCTAAAATCCTATGTGAGGAAGATTCAGCCTCATACTGCTAACAAGATGCTATGGATCCACTTTTTCCAAGAGAGCTTATCTGGAACCCAACTCGAGAGGTACTATCAACTAGAGGGTACCAACATTCATACATGGGAAGACTTGGTCGGTGCTTTCTACAAGCAATACCAATACAATGCTGATCTCGCGCCAACCCGCATGAAACTACAAAGCATGTCTATGGGTTCTAACGAAAGCTTCAAGGAGTATGCTCAAAAATGGAGAGACCTGGCTAGCAGAGTTCAATCTCCCTTAGTTGACAGAGAGATGGTAGATATGTTTATGAGTACAGTGACTGGTCCTTTCTATAGTCATTTACTAGGAAGTACATAATCTTGATTCACTAAGCTTATACTGACTGGGGAATGTGTCGAGAACGGCATCCAAAGTGGAAAGATTAAAGCTGTTACATCCCCTGGTGTTACAAAAAAGCATTTCAATGGGAAGTCGGTTTCAAATAGGGTGCATGGTCAGAAAAGAAGTAACCATGACCAATCTATTGAGGCAGTTCAGATCTCCACACTGGCACCGCAAAAAGGTCGTCAAAACAAGTAAGACATACCTAGGCGTCAGTTCACAAAGATCAATATGTTACTGGCTCAAGCATTACAGCACCTATTGAAGTCAGAGTTGATCACTTTAAAGGACCCCCCTAGGAACCTAGTACTTCTGCTCGTAGCTATAATCCCAATGTGAGGTGTGCATATCACTCTGATAGTCCTGGTCACGATACGAATAGCTGCTGGACATTGAGGAACAAGATCCAAGATATGATCAATGCTAGGGAAATTGAATTTGATCCTCCTGAGACTCCTAATGTGACTGCTAATACCGTGGATGGCTAGAAGGATGAACTTTCAGATCATTAGTTTTACTTTTCATTTGCTAATTTCTATTCTGTTTGTTTAAACATTCGACTTATGATAGACATTAGTCTGTTTTAATAATCATCATTAGTGCATTGCATATGTTTGTCTTGAATTAATCATTTCGCTATCACTCATATTTAAACTTTGTTTTTACTTTGCATAATGTTTTGTGATACTTAACTCCTGCTAAAGTTGTATGCCTTTTGAGGGAGGATGACGAAAACGATACCGCAACCTCATACATTATGCTTTCGAATGGACTATGCTGACGATGTATAGGCATTGTTTCAATTCCTAAACAGTGGAGATATAAGGATGTTAATCCCTTGTCAACCCCTTTGAGCCTAAGAAGTAGAAGTTTTCTTTCTCATCCAGATTAAAATCCTTAATCATAACCTGGGGCAGGGTAGTTACTCGGTTAACTCAGTCATGCCAGTAACGCTTTTTCCTAAATATTGATGGTTTTCCGTAACTGTTAAGTCAGACAGGCAATATCTATCAAAAAGAAAAATTGTCAAGTCAAAACCTATGAAGGAGACTTAACAAAAATTAAAACATCCCGCTGATTGTAATTTCAAAATAAACAGTTCAGGCAAAATATAGGGATAAATAAGTCAAAAAAGAGATCACTACAAATCCTTGGCAAAAGAGAACATTACAAAAAAGATGGCCGCCTGTCCAAATAAATTTTCGGTACTTTAACCATCATCAAATGTCAATATTACAACTCCAAGCTCTACTAGGACACAAACGAAAAAGTTAACTGAGCATAGGATCGAAGAACATCACGAAGATTGGGATGGGTACAAATAAACTTTGAGCCACTGTCCTTTATTTCTTAAACTGTGAACCAAAGCCACGTTACAACCCTTGAAAGTCCTAACTGAAGCATGGTTAGTTCGAAAGCATACTGTCATAAAAAAGGTATCCTGACTCCTTAAGGTTTACCACAAATGCTGAGTTGATATTTCATTTTTCAAACATCACATTTTTATAAACATCACGCTTTTACATCTCCCGTTTTAATGCTTTCAAAAAAAATCAAGACAGACATATGCACTACTTCTCATGAATTCATTATTAAACATATTTTGCTACATAATTTCGAATGTTAGCATCAGGAAGAATTTGCACATGGTACAACTAATGACTGAAAGTTATCCCGACAGACAAAATCACTTCAGAAGCAATGTCTCTTATGTATACAAGGGGCAAGACATGGTTTATCCAATCAACCTGGGGAAATCAGGTGCAAATTCCAAGAATCTCTCAAGATTCCAAGAATCTCTCAAGATTCCAAGAATCTCTCAAGACTCCAAACAATCAGGGGCATACACCCAAGTGGATCTACAACTACTTCCCAATCAACATGCGGCATCATCCTAAGTCTATGATTATTGGGGGCATGTCACCCATAGTACACACCTCATAAAGTCCTCACGAGGAGAATCTTTTTAAAATCCCTACTAGCAGGGGAAAATCTATGCAAGTCCAGTTGGCACTTCGACCAATACTCATTGGCAGGTCCCAATCAATACGAGTTCAGGAATGACTAGTACCATAATCACTGGGGTCAATATCCGAGGCATCCATGGTTTCCTACAACTACAATTTCACAGGATTATATTCCCACAGAGTAATCTTCAAGAAGATATCTCCAAAGCAGAGACTTAGTCTCCCAACGGAGTTTGCATCTTCAAACATTGTCGGTTCGCCGATACAAGGTCATCCATCTCTCCTATCCCCAGTTAGGGTACATTAAGATCAATCATTCAGAGTTATTGTTCATCCTCAAGCAGAAATCATAAATCCCCAGATGAGCATCTTCAAGACAAGATCAGACATCAAAATCACAATGATATAGAGATTTATTTTCTCAATCAAGAAAAATAACCAATATACTCCAGATAGCATAAACATATTAATACATTCATACATTACTTCATAATAAACATACAAGTTTCTCATTTAGTTTGAGAGACTCGTCATATAATACATGCATCATGACATTGAAAAAAGACTAACTTTACCTTTTTCAGAATACAGGTACAAATAGATAAACAAAATCTCCAATCTTCAAAGATCTAAATTCATCAATACAAACGGTGGAGACGATCATTCTAAGATATAAATTGGTTACTCCACAAGGTGCCGAGACGGTCAACAATTCAAGATCTAATTCTATCATCACGAACGGTGTAGACACGATCATCCTTCAAAGGTCTAATTCAGTTACTACGAACACTACTGACACGATCAACAGTCAAAGATCTATTCCTATCATCACAAGCAGTGTTGACATGATCAGAGAAAGAAAGATTTAATCATGACACTCAATTCAGAAAAGACCACGATAATGGAATCACGACAACTCAGTCACGATAATGGAATCACGACAACGAAGTCACGACAACTGAGTCACGATAATGGAATCACGACAACGAAGTCACGACAACTGAGTCACGATAATGGAATCACGACAACTGAGTCACGATAATGGAATCACGACAATTGAGTCACAATAATGGAATCACGACAACTTAGTCACGATAATGGAATCACGACAACTGAGTCACGATAATGGAATCACGACAACTGAGTCCCGATAATGGAATCACGACAACTGAGTCACCATAATGGAATCACGACAATAGAGTCACGACAATGAAGTCACCACAATGGAATTCACGACGATTGAGTCACATATCTAATCCCGGTATTCAGTTCAGAAACAATCATGACAATGAAGTCACGACTATGGAGTTACGACGATAGAGTCACGACAATCAATTCACTCATATGATCCAGACGCTTAGGGCAGTCGAGCCAATGAATTCTGACACCACAGATGCGGTCTAATGTACGACTCAGTCAGACGCATGTCAATATATCAACTGATGGCATCTGTAAGCCCATCTCCGACAAACGCCTTTCAGTACTTCAAGCTCGGATATAATCTAATGTACGACTTATTCTGACTTTCGTATTTATCCAGATCAGATGCATCTTTAAGCCAGTCTCATACATCTTTTCCATCACTTGGACGGAATCTTTAAGCCCGTCTCCAGCAAAAGTCCTTGTTTTAGCTAGGGCAAATTCCTGGGTATTCTAGTGTTCAATCCTCTTCTACCTTCAGATTCTGATAGGCACACAAGCCAATCTACATCCTCAGGTATAAGAAGATTGAACAGGGGCAGCTGTCATACCCCAAAATTTTCCCATTATATTTCAATATATCTCGACTCATATGATCTTCAGTTAATCAAGCATATGCAAGAATTGGGCACACTTACTTATCTCCTAAGCAATCAACCCGTAACTATGGTATTGTTTCTCTCGAGATAAAATCAAGTTTTAAGACCTCAAAGGGATCCCATGGCCTCTCATATGATTCAAAGTATCCTCATGCCATGTTTCAAGCCCTGATTCAAAAGATTGCTCACTCAATGGCCCAAATGATCAAGAATCGACTAGTTGACCTAAAAGTCAAACTATGGTCAAACCACAGTCAAAACTTCCGATTTTTGGTCAACATCCTCATTGTGAAGTATCATTCATCATTTGATCAAGTATTGATCATGATGCATCAAAGAAAACTCCAAAACCATAAAAAAACTAAATCTCTAAATTAGGGTTTTTAAGGAGAAAGTCAACTGAACTTTGACCAGCCATAAATTTCACATGGAACATCATAAATTTCCCATCCAAAGCTCATTTTGAAGGAAATTGAATTCTCTACAACTTTGTCTATCACATGCCAAGGCTAAAAATACTTCATTTGAGAGATATGGGTCAAAAGATTAGAGGTCCTCCAAAAAGTCAACAAAAACACCTTTTGGGTCAAAGCTCCTAAACTGCAAATGGAAAACTCAATTGAGATGAAACCAAAAGGGTCATTTAGAGGACATCTTGGGCTTTATAAAACGTCCTAGAACATGGTCATGTGATAAAAATTGAAGGACATATGAGGCACAGAAGTTGTTCAAATTTCAAGAAATCTATAAAACTCTAATTGACAAAATTCCAACTTTTGATCTAATGGGTCCAAGATTTGGATTTCAAACACATTCATGACATAAATAGAAACTCATAAACCCATCCATCTATTTTTTATAGTTCTTATTTAATTTATTTGGATCTTTTATTCATTTAAAAGCCAAATTAATTAAATAAAATATGAAAATAATGAGATTAAAACATGAGGTTTTATTTTTAATCATGTAAAAGCCCAAATAAAATCACAAAAACATCCAAATTTCGTTGGTACATGATGGAGAGATCTTGGCTAAAAATAGAAAGAAATACAAGATTTTTTACTTAAATATTTTGCTATCCTAATGCTTGAAGCCCAAGACCAAAACCTAACCTAATTTATCCCTCCATATATACTGAGCCAAAGCAAGCATTAGGGGACGAAAATAGGAGAGGAAAAGCTAGGGTTCTTGCAAGGAGAAATTTCAAGAAACAAGGAAAATTCGTATCAACTCTTCCAGCCATCTTCAAGAGGTTTCAATCGTCCCATTCATCTTCTGAAGTAATATAAGGCAGGTTTGAATCACTAACCATGACTGAATGCTCCCAGAAATCATGTTCCATTGATGACATATTCATACATATTTTCAAATTCTCATATATCACGTTTTACTTTATTTAAATTAAATCTAACTTGTTTTTTGAGTTTATGGAAAGTTTTAAAAGGGATTTGAGTACTTGGTTCCAAGTTTTAACGTAAGAATGGTGAAACACCATTGGTTCCAAGTTCTCACGATCCAGACCGTTCTAGATCAAAATAACCACACCAATAGGTTCGTAACACACTAATTGGTGCATCTGGGCAGCCTTTCCGTTTTGTTTCTCTCTTTTTTGCAGGTTTGAAGAAAGCAGAATTTACTACAAAAATGACAGCAAAATTCCGTAGCTAATGGAAGACTAATTCGTAGAAAATCGCAAGAAGAAGATGATGAACAGAAGCACTGACTCATTGACTCCACATGCGCGAGTTTCATTGGCCATACATCAAAGAATTCCTCTCTCACCATCTCTGATTCGTTTATCCTTTCAATGTTTAGCCCGCGTTGACTGTTTTGTGACTTTTCCACTATTGTGTTTCTTTTTTTATTTGTTTGTTCCCGTTGCACTAACAATAATGCAGCGTAGAACAGATGGCAGCAGGTGGAGGCTGGTCACTATGAAGACATGGGTTCGATACCCAGTCTCTCCCCTCATTTTATTCAAATTTTCTTGCATAAACATGCTCCCAGTTCCGGTACAGTCAACCTACACATGCCTACCATACACCCTCAATTCCAGCCATCTGATAATCTTCTAAAATGGATCCAGCGTTCCTGAGCTGCAGCCCCATCATGCACCCTTATGGGACAATCACACCCGATCAAAAGCTAAGTTCCCTTAATTCTTTTTTTTATTACATAAATCTTTTTTTTATTTACATTCTTTTCTTTTTTTTTCTTTAAAGCCTTTTTATTTATTTTTATATATTTAGCCAATTAATGTTTTATATAATATTTTTATGATTATTTATTTTTAATCGATAACTCGATTTTTCCACAAATTTATCAATAAATTATTTTTAAAGCCTTTTTAATTAATTAATTAATTGAAAATTAATAATTAATTTTTAGGTTTCTTAACCTCAATTCATTTATAAACCCTAGAATCCTCAGGTAGGTGTTATCCACTAAAGCATTTTTAAGCCTTACAAACCTTTTTGGTCACTATAAGTTTTCTTAAATAACCCTTTTAGGTTCAGGATTAGGGTTTTAAACTTTTTAGGGTTTGTAATCCATTCAAGGTTTAGATCAGTTAATGCACTAACATATTTCTCTAACTTCCCGAGAGGAGAATAAATTGGCAGACACATTAGCTACCATGTCATCCATGTTCAAAGTCAGATGGGACAATGAGGCTCCTATAGTTATTATTGAAAGACATGACGAACCGGCATACTATTACGAGATAGCTACTGACGAAGTTGAAGAAAAACCATGGTTTCATGAAGTAAAAAGATATCTCGAAGCTCAGGAATACCCTGAAGGGGCATCTATCAATGACAAGAAGTTCTTAAGAAGGTTTGCTTCCAAATTCTTCCTGAGCAATGGTACCCTATACAAGTATAATCATGATTCAACTCTGTTTCGTTGTGTGAATAAGAAGGAAGCAGAAGAGATTTTGGAAGACATGCATGACGGTACCTTTGGAACTCATTCTAGTGGACACACTATGGCTAAAAAGATTCTGAGAGCGGGTTACTACTGGTCCACTATGGAAATTGACTGCCATCAGCATTCCAGAACTTGTCACAAGTGCCAGATCTATGCTGACAAGGTACACATACCTCTAGTTCCACTAAATATTCTGACTGCCCCTTGGCCGTTCGCAATGTGGGGCATTGATATGATCGGGGAAATCAAACCTACTGCTTCCAATGGACATCGTTTCATCCTCGTGGCCATCGATTACTTCACTAAATGGGTAGAAGCTGCTTCATTTGCTTCCGTTACCAAGAATGTGGTGGCCCGATTCATTAAGCATAACCTCATCTGTCGGTATG
Source organism: Vicia villosa (assembly GCF_029867415.1). Classification (NCBI taxonomy): domain Eukaryota; kingdom Viridiplantae; phylum Streptophyta; class Magnoliopsida; order Fabales; family Fabaceae; genus Vicia; species Vicia villosa. Next base: position 58,117,648 of record NC_081184.1, on the reverse strand, counting down.
GCATCCCTGAAAGGATTATCACAGACAATGGTACCAACCTAAACAACAAGATGATTAATTAACTTTGCACACAGCTCAAGATCAAGCATCACAACTCTTCTCCTTATTGACCAATGGTAAATGACGCAGTAGAGGCCGCCAACAAGAACATAAAAAAGATCGTACAGAAGATGACAATGACTTACAAGGATTGGCACGAGATGTTACCATTTGCTTTTCATGGTTATCGCACTTCAGCATGTACTTTAACCGGGGAAACCCCGTTCTCACTAGTCTATGGCATGGAGGCGGTATTACCGATTGAAGTTCAGATTCCGTCTTTAAGGATCATGAAGGATGCAGAGTTAGACGAAGATGAATGGATCCAGACTCGGCTAGACCAGATAAACCTGATTGATGAAAAGAGGCTTGCGGCTGTTTGTCATGGGAAGTTATATCAGAAGCGTATGATCAGGGCATTCAACAAAAGAGTCAAACAAAAAGCATACCAGACTGGTGACTTGGTAATAAAGCAAATCATTCTACCACAAGGTGGTCCTAGGGGTAAGTGGACTCCCACATATGAGGGACCGTTTGTAATCAAGAAGATATTCTCTGGAGGAGCTATGATACTCACTACTATGGACGGTGAAGACTTTCCACATCCTGTGAATGCAAAGATAGTAAAAAAATACTACGCATAAACAGAGACCCGCTAGGTCGACGTACCTAGGCAAAAGTAAGGGCATCCCGGCGAACCAAAAGGGTTCGGGCAAAAGTTAGGGATATATATATATATATATATATATATATATATATATATATATATATATATATATATATATATATATATATATATATATATATATAAATGTACACCCGGCAAGTTGAAAAACCCGAAAGGGCGACTTGGGCAAAAAAGGGTATCCTGGTAGGCTAAAAACCTGAAAGGGCGGCCTAGGCAAAAGTTAAGGATTAAAGCGTCCGACTATGTCTCGTTTAGATCACTCAGTTTTATTAGCAATATCAAGTTCAAAGGGCACAGACTGGTTCAATCATCTTTCTCCAACAAGCAAGGGATGAGATGCTCGAAGACATAATGGAAATAGCAGAGTTGAAACTCAATAGGATTGTTTCCACATAGCTATTTTTATTTTATTTTACTTTGTATCTTTTCAAAAAAAAACACATAAATGTTCTCCTATCATTTTGCCTATTTATGGATCTTTCTTAATACAAGTCATTTCTTTCTTATTCTCCTGAGTATTTCTTTTTTTCGAATGCACAAACGTCCAATGATAATATCGAATGAACATATGCATATGAACATGATTGACATTTATCTTTTCCTTCGCAAAATATATGTATGTTTGTCAAAGACAAGAAAGGCAATTAGACAATGTCTAAGTAGTCCAGAAGTTCCCCCTCAGAGTCAATAGTCTGGAGGGATCCCCACGGAGTAATCATTAAAAAGCTCCCTTCCCAACAGAGATTCAATTCCCCAACGAAGTTTATATCTTCGGAATTTCCGGTTCACCGATACTTCCCTTTTCTCCAAACAGGGATACTCATCTCTCTTATCCCCAGTCAGGTTACATCAAGATCAATCATTCAAAATCACTTTCATCCACAAATAGAAATAAAAAATCCCCAGTTGTATATCTTCAAAGCGAGAGGAGGCATCAGGGTCTCGATCAAGATACTTCATATAACATAAATCATGTTCTTACATCATATATACATATCCATACATGGCATATAAGTGTCTCATACATAACATACGAGTTTCTCATTTATCTTGAGAAGCTCATCACATAATACATGCACCATGACATTGCATAAAAATTAACTTCAGTCTTTCAGGACGCAGGTACAAGCAGATAAACAGTATCTCTGACCTAATTCAGTTACTACGAACGGTACTGACACGGTCAACCTTCCAAGATCTAATTCCATCATCACGAACGGTGTGGACACGATCAACTTTCCAAATTCTAATTTAGTTACTACGAACAGTGCTGACACGACAAAAGATCTAATTCAGTGACTACGAATGGTGCTGACATGATCAACCTTCCAAGATCTAATTCCATCATCACGAACGGTGTGGACACGATCAATTTTCTAAGATCTAATCCAGTTACTACGAACGGTGCTGACGCGATCAACCTTCAAAGATCTAATTCTATCATCACGAACGGTGTAGACACGATCATCTTTCCAAGATCTAATTCAGTTACTACAAACGGTGCAGACACGATCGGCCTTCAAAGATCTAATTTTATCATCAAGAAAGGTGTAGACACAATCAACTTTTCCAAAGTCTAAATCAGCAACTACGAACAGTGCTGACACGACTAACATTCAACAACTACTTCCCAACACTTCAAGTTCAGATATAGTCTAACGTACGATTTATTCCGACTTTCAAGACAGGTGGCATCTTAAAGCCCACTTCATATCCCCAATACCTGGATGGCATCTCTAAGCCCATCCCCGATGGTACAAATTTTTGGGTATTTCTAGTGTTCAGTCCTCTTCCACCTTCAGATACCGACTAGCATACAAACCACTCTACATCTTCAGGTTTAAGAAGATTGAACAGGGGCAACTGTCATACCCCAAAATTTTCCCATCTCATTTCTCCTATTCAAGCTCATACCAGAGTTCAAGGCTCAAAGATACATCCTCATAAACAATGGCTCAATGAACTAGGGTTTTGAATTCTCTAAAGAAAAATCAATGAATCCAAGTCTCCAATGGATTTCATATGGCTTATGATGTTTCAAACTATCTCTATGGCAAAGTACAAGCTTCAATTCTAAGGATTGCCAAGTCAATTGCTCAGAAAGTCAACAATCGACTAGTTTGACCTAATAGTCAACTGTGGTCAAAGTACAGTCAAAATTCCTGATTTTTGGTCAACATCCTTATTTTGAAGTATCATTCATCATTTGATCAAGTTTTGATCACGATTCATCAAGAAAAGTTCAGAAATCAACAAAATTCAAAGTTTCTAAAATAGGGTTTATGGACCAAAAGTCAACTAAACTTTGACCAGCCATAACTTCCACATGGAACATCAGAAATTTCCCATCCAAAGCTCATTTTGAAGGAAATTTAATTCTCTACAAATTTGTCTCTCACAAGCCAAGTCCAAAAATGCTTCATTTGAGAGATATGAATCAAAACATTATAAGTCCTTTTTGAAAGTCAACCAAAAGTAGTTTTTTGTCAAAGCCCATATCATCAAGATAAAATCTCCAAATGGAAAAAACCTTCCAAATTGATTCGCCAGTTCTGTAATACGGTGGGAGAAATGACTTTTTAAATTTAAGCAAACAATGTTGCGGTGAGCAAGAGTCGCCACCGACTTTTATTTTTTTTTTATTTTTTATTTATCCAATATATAGAAAGGCTAAAAGAACAGAAAAAAAGCTTTTTTAAAGACTTTGATTTCGGGGGGTAGGTTATACAAAGGGAAGGTTTAAAGCACCATTTGTATCCATGGTTATCCATGGGCTCTTAATTGCTTAAACTCACTTTTTGTTTCAAAATGTTTGAAGTGTAGTGTGTGAATAGAAAAAGACTTTGTTTAAGGACTTTAGCTTGTAAATAAGCATAGTCTTTTGGAAATCGTTTTGAAAAGAAGGTGTGAAAAGTAATTTGAATTTTAGAGCAAGCAATTAGTAGCAACAACCCTAAGTTTTAAAATGTGTTCTTTTAGCTTTTCAGGGCTATCCATACCATAGGAGGGTAGGAAGTCCTTTTATTGGATGTGAAAAGGGTCATCGAGAGCATCGTTCGCCATAAGACTGTCCCTACCATAAAGAGGTAAGGTAGTCTTTAGGGAAGGATATAATAGTCATTTAAGGCAACATGCAAGGATACTTTGGCAATTGGGACAATCATCATGTTTTACCGAGGAAACTTCGAGGGACTAGATCTCATATGATGATTTAAATGATTTAGGCAACCTTCGCTTTAGGTATCCTCGGAATCGAGGGACTTGACTATTTTAGAATCATAATAATAAAAAGGCAACAGACAACAAGGCAACAAAAAGAGGTTACCCTAAAGGTGTGTGTGTCACAATCAGGAAGAATTGACACCTGATCCCCTTGGCCAAAGGAGATACCTGCAAAAATAAGATAATAAGAATAAGAATATTAGTAATAGTAATAATAATAATAACACAAGAAAAGAACTGGGGTTTAAAAAATTAAATGGCTTAAATGCACCCTTGGTCCCTGTAAGTTAGCGAGTTTTTGATTTTCGTCCCTGTAAGTTTTTTTTGTTGGTATGAGTCCCTATATTTTACTTTTTGCTTGCGGTTTAGTCCCTAAAGCCAAAATCCGCAAGAAAATCTGCAGGTTTTCCTGCGAATTTTCCTGCGGATTTTGATTTTAGGGACTAAAACAAACGCGAAAGTGAAATATAGGGGACTCAGACCAAGAAAAAAACTTACAGGGACGAAAATCAAAAACTCGCTAACTTACAGGGACCAAAGGTGCATTTAAGCCAAATTAAATTATGAATAACCTTGATTTGGCCAAATACCAAAAGGTTTTTGGCCAAATTACGAATAACCTTGATTTGGCCAAATACCAAAAGGTTTTTGGACAAATATGAATAACCTTGATTTGGCCAAATACCAAAAGGTTTTTGGCCAAATATGAATAACCTTGATTTGGCCAAATACTAAAAGGTTTTTGGCCAAAAAAACAATAGGGGTACCACCCACTTGGTCAATCCATAGAAAACTGTGTTGCAGTCGGAATTGCAACCCTGAAGAAGGAGAACTAGGAGAAAATATTTTTTGTGTTTGTGAGAAGAGAGAGAGAGAGAGAGAGAGAGAGAGAGAGAGAGAGAGAGAGAGAGAGAGAGAGAGAGAGAGAGAGAGAGAGAGAGGAGAGAGAGAGAGAGAGAGAGAGAGAGAGAGAGAGAGAGAGAGAGAGAGAGAGAGTAAGGGTTAGAATTGTTAGTCCTATTTATCATCATGAATTAGGTTAGAAGAAAAATAATTATAGTAAAACTATGGACCAAATCAAAGCCCAAAATCAATTTGTCTTAAATCTAATAAAAAATTAAATCAAACTAATTTAATAAGATTGACTTGTTCCCTAAGTTATAAAAAGTGCTAAAAATAGGACAAATAAGATTAAAAATTTCTTTTTTAGAATTTTTGAATATTTTATGATTTTTGGTGATTTTTTTACTAAAAATGCATAAAAAGTTAAAATTGCTTATTTTAAAAAATACCTATTTAATTAATAGGAAAATTTAAAATAAAATGATAAAAAATGATTTTTTTGTGATTTTTTAATATAAATGAAAATAAAATTAAAACTATAGTTAGAAACAAATAAAAGAAAAAAGTGTTAGAAGTGGGATTCAAACTCGAGACTTTGTACTCACAAGCCTTACCTCCTTACCAATTGCGCTATATTATTTGTTTGAAATAAAAGCCAATTGAAAGTGTATGAAGCGTGGGAAAATATTTTGCTATTTATTAAAATATAAATAATTTAAGAGTAAATTATTATATTTTATCATAGATTTAAAATCGAATATTTATAAAATTCAAGACGTCAATGTGAATGACCTTAAAATTTTATAAAAAATCCAATTTTGAAATAATTTTAATATTTGAATATGGTGGGCAAATTTTGGGGTATGACACCCCGTCGTCTTAGCATTGCAAAGACTTGTACCTACGGACATTTCCATCACTATAGTTCTAGCATCCACAAAATCTCGTATGTGCACCAAAAATTCATTCCAAGACCATGAATCGGTTTGTCTCCTCCTGGCAAATCCAATGGTACCTGAAACTTCCTGCAATTTAACCTAAAACGAAGAGCCCCTATTTGAGCTCTCTAGCCCTAACAATGGCGAATTACTTAAATGGTCATATAAATACAATTAAATCTCCAGGAACCTTCACAGGGTCACCACAAACACGAATATGCGTTCAAAAATTACTTATGATGCATGAAAATATGGAATCGAGATAAAGAAAATTTGTTCAAACCGTGGGGTATAGGGGTCGATTTCGAGCACTTCAAGACTTGGTGAGGGTTGAAGAATATTCAGTGATGTTCCGGGAACGTATTTGGATCCTCAAAACGTCTTGAATCCAACTGCAAGTCCAAGAACGATTTTGATTTTTTTTATTAAATTTGTATGAGCTTAATGAGTGTTCTTCACTGCAGAATTTTCGTCCCCTAGCATCTGGCCTTGTTATGTTCTTATAGAAGAGTGGATTTAGGTCAAAAACTTGGGTCAAATCTCTTTGAATCATGAACTTTAATGTTGGAAAATTTGATTGGAAATTTGTCTTGAATCTTTCTATTTTTGACTTTAATTGATTCAATCACTATGTCCACGAAATTATATTAGCAATGTGATATCAATAGTGATTGAATTTGATTCCCATATGCCTTTAAATCAAATATTTGATTTTACATAATTTATATGAATTAATCATCACTTTTAAATGATTAATAATTCATAAAAAATCAAATAAAAATAAAAAATTCGTGGAAATGGGATTTGGGAGTCTTGGATAACTTGTGGATGAAGATTGGGCCAAGAAAGATTGGGTCTCTTTGCAAAAAGATTAATTTTGGAGCCTTTTATTTCACACTTTTTCCCTTAAAATGGTCCAAATTTGACAAGGCATATCTCCCTCAGTTTTTAAGATATGGAGGAGTTCTAGGACTTTTCGGAAACCTCAAGATACCTTATACAATACACTTTGGAACATTTTTTTCATTTGGAGATTTTATCTTGACGATATGGGCTTTGACAAAAAACTGCTTTTGGTTGACTTTTAAAAAGGACCTATAATCTTTTGATCCATATCTCTCAAATGAAGCATTTTTAGACTTGGCATGTGAGAGACAAATTTGTAGATAATTCAATTTCATTCAAGATGAGCTTTGGGTTGAAAATTTCTGATGTTCCATGTGAAAGTTATGGCTGGTCAAAGTTTAGTTGACTTTAGGTCAAAAAACCCTAATTTAGAAACTTTGAATTTTATTGATTTCTGAGCTTTCCTTGATGAATCATGATAAATCCTTGATCAAATGATGAATGATACTTAAAATTAAGGATGTTGACAAAAAATCAGGAATTTTGACTGTACTTTGACCACAATTGACTTTTGGGTCAAACTAGTCGACTGTTGACTTTCTGAGCAATTGACTGGGCAATCCTTGGAATTGAAGCCTGAATTTTGTCATGGAGATATTTTGAAACATCATAAGTCATATGAAACCCTTTGGAGGCCTTTATTCATCAATTTCCATTAAAGAATTCAAAACCCTAGTTCAGGAGGTCTTTGATTAGGACAGTGAGCCTTAGATTAACCCTTAGGCCTTGAACCTCTGTATGAGCTTGAAATTAAAAAATAAGATGGGAAAATTTTGGGGTATGACATAGGGTGATCTCATTTCGCTTGTCGCTACTACGAGAATATTTTTTGCTTTTTTCCCTCTAGATAATAAGATGTTTCAACTCACCAGGTTATCTCTTGCCTGCTCATGAATTTAGGAGCAGATTGAAAGGTTAAATGTCTAAGAGCCTAATAATGAACTAGAGAAGGGTGACACGATTTATACATTGTTTTCAATATAAACATGAGTGTAAAAGGGTAATTTATATATAGACATTATCATGGAAATATTTTGTCAAATCACGTGACATTTTTGTGACTTGGATAACCATGATGTGTTGTTAGATATTGCTAATTATTTATTATAATAAATGTGTAATTTGATATAATTGTCAACGTCACAAGAATCTACAGGGTCACACATATAAGGACATATTAATGAGAGAAAATAATTTAGTGAAGCTTGTTATATTGTGGAGTCTTGCAACACCCTGGCGTTAATTAGAGAAATGTGGTACACCAAGTGCAATATGGAACATCATAAGATACAATGTACTTAATTCAAATAAGGAACAATGTAAGGTATTGTGTAATTAAGTAAAATACATAACATTGTAAGATATAATGCACTTAAGTGAAATCAGTATGTCGTAAGGTACATTGTGCTTAATGGGCTTGTTTAGCTTGCAACTTGCAGTTCTATAAATAGAACCCTTGTGATGAAGTATTTTATGCTTGACCAAATTAGGTTGTCATCTACATGTTTTCGATTATTCTCTAGCGAATCTTGTCTTATCCTAACAAGAATTTGTGGCATATTATGTGGCACGTTTGAAAAATTAGAGACTACATATTGTGGCCAAAAGGAATGTGGTCGTATAGTATCTAGGTCGACGGATAAATGTAACTCGACGACATTAAGAGATATTAGGAAGATCCTAAAGTCCCACATTGGTTGGAGATAGAGCATTGAAATAGTATATATAGAGGGACACTCCTCACCTTACCAACTGGTTTTGTAAGGATGAGTTAGGTCAAACTCTAATATGGTATCAGAGCCTATCCATCGGACGCCCACCATTAATATCCACGCACCAAGTCCAAAAAGAGTGTTGGGCGTGAGGGGTGTATTAGGAAGATCCTAAAGTCCCACATTAGTTGGAAATAGAGTATTGAAAGAGTATATATACAAGGACACTCATCTTACCAACTGGTTTTGTAAGGATGAATTAGGTCAAACTCTAATAAGAGACAAGCCTTATAAAAGCAACTCTTGGACGTGAACAATATAATGCTTTGTCCAAGGCATGACGTTCCTTATGTTATATCTTAATTGTTGTAAGCCATTGGCTAGAAATGAGAAGTTTAAAATTTTCTCTCATTTGTTTTGAGTGACTCCAAAGTATCAAATTTAAACAGTAGTGAATAAATAGTCGATGTGGGTAAGATCATTGTTGTTTGTGAATAGTCGATGACTATAATTATGGGTATAATTTATTAAATAAGTGATTTCAAACATAAGAGAGAGGTAATTTGTGTAATTAAAAATTAAAACTATAAATAAGATAAAATTTTATTCAAAATTTTTTATGAAAAATAGATTAAAAAAAATAATAAAATATAAGCATAATGAAAATAAAAGAGATAAAAAGAAAGATTTACAACCGGAGTTTATGCTAATTTGGCTTAAAGAGAACACCTTAAAATTTGACGAACAACCAAGTTTTTCGGACATGTTTAGTTTGCATCTTTTACAAATTCTAAAGATATTTCAACTCTTAGTTTACAATGAAATGATGATATTACCATATTTATACGTCACTTGTTAATGAAATATGATTAAACTCAGGAATTGTAGTAGTGACTATATATTAATGCTCTCTCAAAATAAAATATACTATTGTATAAAAATTTTGATAAGAGTGAAAAGAAGAAAAAAATAGTAAGATATATTACCATATTTACACCTCACTTGTTGATGAAATATGATTAAACTCAGGAATTGTAATAGTAACTAAATATATTCATGCTCTCTCAAAATAAAATATACTAAATATATATAAAAAAATTATCAGAGTAAAAAAGAAAAAGAAAAAAAAAAGACTGTTAGATGGGTCTTCAAAGTCAACTGGGATAATTTGCAAACAATTCCTACGATTCTATATACATCTAGGTGAGATAATTATTCAGCTAAGTTAAAATTAGAATTTTTTTTATTTGTAGCATGTCTACAATTGAAGGTTTTCATTATATAATTTTTTTTTAAGCAAGAAATATATTAATGGTAGAACTAAGGGTTTTCCAACCTTGATATACAAGACCGGAATAAATCCGACAAAAAAGGGATATTACAAACCAATTACAATCACGATAAAAAAGACAGCGGATCTTTACAAAAATCGTAAAAGTTACAATTGGAGTGAGTAATGTCACCAAATGAAGACCACCTCCACATCAAAAACTTGATTTTCCACACTATATCATTTATATTCCAAACCTCATTTTTAAAGCAAAAGTCATTCATTGTCAACCAAATAATCCAACAAGTGGTAAACCAAAACACCCCCAATTTACCTTCTTTAATTCTTTTCAAACAACTCATGGCATTCCATTCCATAAAAAGCGGAATACAATCGTCCTCCTTCCAACCCGAATAATCCACCCACTCACCAATATTTTTCCAAACAAGTTTAATTACATTACATTTGAAGAAAATATGGTCTCTATCCTCCAAATGAACCCCACAAAAGACACAATTTAAATTTGAAGTAGGAAAAGCAATACCTCTAACTTTTAATAGATCTTTGGTTGGTAGCCTATTCACAAAAAGTCTCCAAGCAAACACTTTAATTTTAAAAGGAATCTCCATCTTCCAAATCTTTTCCAACGCCTCATCATTCTTATTCATGGGACCAAAAGGAATTCGCCGGAAAGCATACCGACGGTAACATGATGCTACCGTAAAATTCTTATCCGTCTCGATATTTCAACACACGGAATCCTTTTCCGAATTGCAACCCACAAAATTTTCCAACAAGTTCCTTAGAGACAAAAGCTTAGATAATAAACCCGCCTCAACAGCATCGACATCGGAATGCCTAAATCCCCCCATTTCCATACACCATTTCTCCATTCTCCCATAACCGCTACGAAAACATTTTTCAACAAAGAAATCTCAAAAAGTTCCGAAAAAACCTCCGACAAACAAACATCATTTAACCAACAAACTTCCCAAAATGGAGTGTTAAAACCATTGCCCACAATAAAACAACTATTCTCAAGAAAAGGATCTTTATGAAAAGAAGAAGAATTACCAACCTTTAGCATGTCACGCCACCAAATTGAAGAAGAAGAATTTTTTTTATGAAACTCGCCACCAAAAAGATGCATATTTAAATCTCCATATCGCGCCTTCAAAACATCCAACCACAAAATCCTCCCCCCATTTGCAATTCTCCATCTCCACTTATTTAAAAGGGCTAAATTAAAATCGTTTAAATCCTTAATATTTAAACCACCCTTTAAATATGGCAATGTCACACCCTTCCAACTAACCCAATGAATTCGACGATTATCGGTCACCCCTCCCCATAAAAAATTACATTGCAACTTTGTAAATTCACTTACCACTTTAGCCGGCATCTTGTAAAAGGACATGGTGAAAATAGCTAGAGAACTCAAAATAGACTTCAAAAGAGTTATTCTTCCACCAAGGTTCAAAAAACCTTTTTTCCAACCCAACTGTCTAGTAGATGGTTCCCTCCAAAGTTTCCCTCAGGATAGCTGGAGCCCGAGGGCGAGTTCTATCGGGTAAAGCCAATGATTAGAGGCATCGGGGGCGCAACGCCCTCGACCTATTCTCAAACTTTAAATAGGTAGGACGGTGTGGCTACTCTGTTGAGGCATGCCATGGAATCGAGAGCTCCAAGTGGGCCTTTTTTGGTAAGCAGAACTGGCGATGCGGGATGAACCGGAAGTTGGGTTACGGTGCCCAACTGCGCGCTAACCTAGACCCCATAAAGAGTGTTGGTCGATTAAGACAGCAGGACAGTATTGACGTGTTTTTCTTAAATTTAAACTTAAAAAATCAATCTTATTTAATTTTGTCATCTTCCGTGATACCATAAAAAAAATTATCTGTTTGTTTCAATTTTTAAAAAATGGATTTTTTTAAATTTTTTTGATTAAATTTTATAAAACTGTTTTTTAAAATATAAAAAAAAAGTATATTCTTTTTTTTTTAAAATTAAAAAATTATTTTTGACATAACATAAACAAATATTGTTGAAGACCAAAACATAGCTAAAATTTAAATTTTGTAAAAATGTAGTATTTCAAAATTAATTTTTATAAAAATTTATTTGAAATAACTTTAAAATTAAGTGATTTTTTAAAATTTTGACATTGAAACAAAGTTTCAATAAAAAGATGAAATACCTAAAATAATACTTTAAGAATAACTATTCAAACTAAATTTTTATTTAAAACTTTTATGAAAATTTTTCTTATAAATATTCTTTACAAAATTATGTAACACTATAAAAATTATTTTAAAAAAAAAGCCAAAACAAACTGGCCCAAAAATTAATGATGCACAAAAGAAAAGATATCAAAGCATTTTAATCAATGGGGATTTCTTATTCCACCCCATATTTTTCTAGCGCATCACGCGAAATTCCAAAAGTGTCCCTAAAAACCGAAAATATATTTCCGGTGCGCACCTTCACACACATAATTCATTCGTTTTTGAGATTGACCCCATTTTATGGTAAAATTGATACCATAAATGCACTTCCGGTATAAAACCAAAAATATATTTAATGTTCACTTCGGGTTCATTATTCAAAGATTGGACTTTTGTACTTTTTATCTATCATATAAGAAAATTAATGTTCTTTTCTATCCCACATGATGCCACATCAGCAACTCTCACCCTAATTTTCCACATCAGCTCCCTTAACCTTCTATTTTCTCAATCTTCTGTTTCACGTATCTATTCCAATTCCATAAACGGTTTCTCCTGTTCTCTTTCTACCGAACGGTTTTTATTCCAATTCTAAAAATGTGATACCTCTCTTTCTATCGATTTGTTTCTTCTTCCTATCTTCATACAAAACTGTTTCTTCTTCTATCGATTTTTTTCAATTTTTTCCAAGCGGTGTTGCTTGAGGTTCGTCAACGGTGGATGACTTCACGTATGGTGTCTGCGGCTACATCGATCTTGGCCGGAAGGGTGATGCTCATGGTGATTGGTTTTTCTTTCTCATGACCCTTCACAGTGGTCGGGTTTAATTAAACGGTGAGTGGTTTATGGTGGTTTTGATACTACAGACTCGATTTTGAGTTTCTCCTCTTCTTTACTTTTGTTCTGTTTTTACTGTATAATTGTTATGTTGTTGAATCGATCTGTGGAAGCAGAGAGTTTTTAGGGAGTGGATTTTGACTGATATATATGGAGTGATAGAGGACTGAAGTTAACAAGAAATCAGGGATTGGAGGTGGACTCAGAAGTTGAGGGAATCGTGGGATTGAGGTGGCTCAAAGTCCCAATTTTCCAGGCTTTTCAAATATGAATCATGGGGTTGTGATTCAAATCTTACTGAAGTACGTTTTTTTGTTTTCAATGGGGACCTTTATGACGATCCTTTTAGCCAAACTCTTTCTGATGTTTTAAAGAGAATCTTCACTGGCCCTAACCATGCTTTTTCTGCCTTTGTGGGCAGGATTTGGCACCAACTCCTTATGGGGAATTTTCTCCCACGAAAGGAAAACTAGGAAGATATAATGATGTGGGATGTTCAGTTTATGTGTTACGCCTTGCAAAAACGGAAGATCAACATCCCTCTCATGATCTTCAAACATCTCGCAGAAGCTGTTATGACCTCTCGTCAAGGAAAGCCCTTTTGTCTTCCCTATGGACGTCTCTTGTCCCATACGTTTGTTAAACTAGGGATAGCTAGAAGGTGTTTACGGTGATTTCCGGTAAACAACCGCTAGTCTTCCAAACTATAATAAATATGATTTGGTTACTTGCAGGATCGACTAGATTGATCCTAGGACACATAGTCAAGAAGATTGTTATCAATGTTCATTTGAATCATATTCGTAATTTGTCCTCTTCGATGAGTATTGTTCGATTCAAGAATCTTGGTAATTGCTTCGTTATATGTAATTATAACTTCAACAAAAAAGATAAATAACATAACATACAAAACTTAAAGATTGTTAAAACATAAAGAATCTTAAACTGCAGAAACGTTAAAGACTTTGAAAGTAAATGATCATGAAAGTAAATTCGAAAGTAAGTGATTTAAAATAAAGATACAGGAATGTAAATGACAAGAAATAAATGGAATGCAGTAATTCAGAAATATATTCGAAAATGAAATACAATACACATGTATTAAAATGGTGGTGTCATACGTACATTTTCTCAGCGAACTCTTTCTCGTAACACTTGATACTTGAGTAAATATGTGAGTGATTTGTACAAAATGAACACACGGAATCCTAACATTAAGACCCCTATTTATACTAGTTTCGACCTTAACGGTCCTACACTAATCTGCTGCCACGTTTCTCATCAGAACTTCCAGCGAAGCCATCTGTATTTGGACAGTTACGAAACCGTCTTCGAATTTCAAATCTTCCCGCCTGAGTCCGTCTTCGACGCGTGGCAGTGTAAAAAACACTATGAAAACACGCTAAGTAGTAACACTTAAATACATACTTTATAAATTTTGTCTAAGTCCCAAAGACATATGTTTTCATCAGTCTTTCAGTGTTCACTATCTTCATCGAACTTAGAAGTCTTTATCTTCGAAGCATGACCATCAGTAGTCATTTTCTTACTTTTTAAGGGATGGTCATCAGTAACCATCTTTTCTTCGATTTTCAACTTCTTCGAAGGACAATATTTATGAAACGAAATCTTCAGCTAACAAATTGCCCCCAATAAATGCCTGTTTCGAGAATCAACAGAAATAGGCGTTTCTTGTCATTATAAGATTTCGTTTTTATGATCCTTGAAAGTTCCAAGACTGCTGACTAACGTCATAATCACTGATAACACTGTTTCCGAAACGTCTTGTCATTTTCAAAGATGTCTTCTCATAACTTACATTCCCACGTTTTAACCTTACTTACTGATCATTATTCCTATATACTAGGAGTAAGGCTAACTTATTCGACCGCCGTTGGATTAAATCACCAACCGCCACGTGTCTCTCTGGTTTTACCCAAAAGATTTAAAAAGGTTTCCGTTAAACCTTTAAATACTTGACCTGGTGCCTTTATACCGCCTTCCATTCATCTTCTACACCGAGAAAACTGAAAACATCTTCACTCTTTTTAAAATCTTGCTCTCTTTAGCAAAAACTTCTCCATGGCTTCATCTTCAAATGTTCTTCAACCCGCTGTGAAGCTCCAATCAACAACACGTTCTGGGGAACGAGAGTTCATTCCAAACCCTAATACTGAAGAAATACGCGCAATCTACGCTTCCCAGGTAATCATACCTTTTGATCTTTCTGGAAAAACTCTTGCCTTTATGGGTCCGTTACCGAGTGAAAATATCCAATCTGTGAATAAATTTTTTCCTGCTTATTATAAAACTAGACCAATAGTTAGCAAAGTTAAGATAGATGAAGACGGTCGTTCTCCTTTAGGCAAATCTGCTAACGTTGAGGAAACTTCAACTGCAACCCCTTTAGCTTTAGCAAAAATTAGGTTAAACTATATGACCAACTCTGTAAAAGTTTTTAGGTCATTCCCTTTAGCCAAAGATCCTGATTTGTACTATGCCTGGTTAGAAAAAGTAGAAAAACAGAAAGGATCCTTCTGGAAATCGTTAGGGATATACGATTTGATCCAACTGTCAAAAACAGGTTTAGAATACAACCAACCCATGTTGGTAGCAGCGGTTCATTTCTGGGATGCTTCTCACAATACCTTCCATCTCCCATGTGGCATGGTTACCCCCACACTTTTCGATGTGGCTGCTATTACGGGACTTCGACCAACAGGTGAAACCTTCGATCCCAATGACATGGATAATGACACTATAGGTTTTAATGATTCGCAAGTTACTTACACGGCATTCATCCAGAAGCACCATATCACCGCTGAAACGACAGTATCTGACGAAGAACATATTGCTTTTCTAGCATTATGGCTTTCACGGTGCGCCTTCTGCTCAAGATCTATCCAGGTTGCAAAGAGGTACCTTTGCATGGCTAATCAATTGCATGCTGGGAGAAAACTCAACCTCAGCCAACTACTCCTAGGGTCTCTTTACGAAAACCTTAGTGAAGCTGCAAATCTTACTAAAAATTTCAAATCTGGCAGTCTACTTTATGCTGGTCCTTTCTGGTTATTGCAACTGTGGCTTAACGCTACATTCGAAACTCATCTTCCCTTTCGAGGAGATGTCAATGAGGAGGACAGCACAATCAAAAATCGAACTATAGAGGGGACCAGGTTAGCTTACTTAACTCCAAAAGAAGAAATGGGAAAGCTTCATGAACATTTCCTGGCGTATTCAATGATGTTTGCTCGGCGTGACCAGTTCGATCCTTCTATGGCCCCATTTGTACATAGAATAATAGGCCTTGAATGGTTCACTCGAAAATTTCCACCAACATCTCAAGATCAACAAATCGAATCTATGGAAATTTGGGAAGCCTTTCTGACTCCAAGATTATTTTCCCATCGTCTTCGACCATCAAAGGGTCAATGTATCCTCATGTGTTATCAACCAAATTTGGTCTCGAGACAGTTTGGGCTAGCTCAGATAACACCCAAGTGCTTATATGAGAAAAGGAACCATATGTGTTTCCACACTTTGTATTTGACTGAAGAAGAATGTGAACGAAAAATCAACAAATACATTGGTGTCACCAACCTTTCTCCTATTCCTTTCGAACCTTCTTTCTACTCTACACCAGATTTCCATCAATGGTGGACAGAGTATTATAACTCTCAAATTTTTGATGCTGATAGCCTTGCCCAGGAACTAACCGCAGCTTTCACTGATGTGCAGGAGAACTTCCAAAAAGGTACTTCAACTCATATTAAAGAAA
The DNA here is from genome assembly GCF_029867415.1 of Vicia villosa. Lineage (NCBI taxonomy): Eukaryota > Viridiplantae > Streptophyta > Magnoliopsida > Fabales > Fabaceae > Vicia > Vicia villosa. Next base: position 58,101,190 of record NC_081184.1, on the reverse strand, counting down.
TCCAAGCTTTTCAAAAATTCTTTGAAACTATCTATAGGCCTGATGATCTTAGTCGGACCGTTCGTGAGGCTGCAGTCACTTTGCGCGAAAAGTTTTCCACCAAACTAAATAAACTGAAATTGCCCTCGTATGTTCGACCAGAACTACGTTATGAAGTGGCTTTCAAACTTCATCCTCCAAAATTCCCTCCACTACCAAGTGCTGATTTTGGTGTGGCTCTAAGTCCTCCTTTCCCAGACTGGTTTGTGTGTGGGAATGTTCTCAAAATTCTTCGAGAGAGTACTAAAAAACGCGCTGAACGAGTGGTTCCGACTAAGCATACCTTGGATACTTTCAAAGGACATCTTCATATAGATCTTAAACATGTCCGTGTCCTGACTCCAATACCTGAAGGTTTGGATTAAGATAATCTTTTCGACTGATTTTTCTTTTCTTTACTGATATACTAATTTCAGTCTCAACTACAGCTGTTGCACGAAGGAGGAAGATTAAAGAAGCTTCTGCCCCAAAAGAGTCTGAGACATCTAAAAGCGACAAACCAAATGAGAGTGATTCGATCTTCACTGATAAGAAACCCACGGTAAATACTTATCTCATACTCTCAATCTTGTGCAATTCTGTGATTAGTACTCATCTTTCTCATTTTCCACTTGCCAGAGCTCGAAACCCCCAACGGGTTCGAAGCGTAAAGCTTCTTCGACCAATGCCTCAGATGGCGAAGACAAATCCCCTCCTCAGACTAGACAAGGACAGAAAAAGAAGCATAAAGCAGTTACCCCTTCAAGAAAAGGGAAAAAGACAAGTCCTTCCAAAGCTGCTTCTCTTGGCAATAAGGCGTCTTCTGAAGAGTCTCCTTTAAAGACTGCCAGCAATGCTCTTGTTTTGGAAAGTCATAATTCAAGTCCAGACAACAATCCACCTAAGGTATCTTGCGTTCGTCCTACATATTGTCTTGTGATTTTAACTAAATAATTGCACTGACATTTTACTTTGTTATTGCAGGATGATGCTGGCACTGCTACTTCTGGTTTTAAAGACCATGGCCTCACCATTGATGTTGACAAACTTTATGGTAATTGTTAAATTTCAACTTTCGTCAGTTAAACCCTTCGAAAGCTCATCCTTATGACTAACTTTGCTTCGTTCAACACAGATACCTCTCGAGCAAAAACTCATGTTCTATCACCAGTCTTCGAAGATGTTAGGCCAATTGCCACCATATTACCTAATGAGCCAATTGAAGAAAGCCAATCTACTGATGAATCTCCACCTACTCACCAAGGCAAAGATTTGGAAGAGGATCATCCGTTCTCCGGCAGCGACAATGTGAACCAACAATCACATGGCAACGAAGATTCTGCATCGGAGAAAGATGCTATGGAAGAGACTTCTCAACCAGAAAAACCGATCTCTCAAGGAACTTCGACTCCCGATGCAAAAACTATTCCTGAGACAACTTCGACGCCTGCCCCTGCAAAGCCTACTCCTTCGGAGCTTGAACAACTTAAACAAACTGATCCTCTTGGTTTCTTAAAGGCTATCATGAATGTGCATACTCCTTCGCCTTCAGACCTTAATGTCTCACCAACTGCCACTGCAGATTCTAGTGACAAGGAAGATATTCCTAGTCTTCTTCGACAGATAAAAGAGAGATTCTTTGGGGTCAATCTTGTAGATGTTCTCAACCGGGACCCTGTTAAAAGTCACAACTTAAATCAACTTTTAAAGAAAGTAGATTTGCTTCAAGTTTCCCCAGAAGTCTCAGAGATGATTGTTCTGCCAGGCTCTCTACTTGAACAACTCCAAGCTAACATTCTTCGAAAGCAAAATGTCGAGAAAGAATTATCTGAGACAGTGGCCTCTCATGACTCTTCATGGAATTCTGCTGTAGAAGCAACGAAAAAAGGTGAGGCCCTCAGGCTCAAATATTCAGAAAATCAGAAGGCCGTCGATGATTATGAGAAGAAAATCAACTCTTGGAAGCAAGAAATCAAAGTACTCAAGGGCAAGATAAAGGAGGCTGAAAGTAGTCAAGCAGCCCTCAAAAAATCTAATCAACAAGATTTGCTCGAAGTGGTGCAGTCAGGAATCAAACATTTCGAGACTGCACAGAAGTTAGTGCCAGAGATCGAAAAGTTGAAGAAACAAAGGGCACTAATTGAACTTCGAATGTCCTCATGGGAAACTCAATACCTGAAGATCAAAAAGGATCTCCCTGAGGACTTTAGCTAGATGTCTTCAATCTTGTTTCATTTGTTGGATTTTTATTTTGTAATCGAGACATATAATATTTGTATGCTTGACTCCCATTTCTATCTATAATATTTGCCAGCATTAATTTAACAAATCTTTCAATTTTCTGCCAAATATATCTTTAGATTTCCTACAGTGCTTTTATTAAATGCAATATGTAGAACCTGAACATCCTTCGCAGCACTCTTGCCTCTAGACTTGACGTTTCCACTTCTTCTAGCCATAATCATTATTAAAAGTGACGTCATTTTCTCCAAAACGTCGGTTTTAAGACGTGCGTGCATCAGTTTAATGATTACTTCTCAACTTCCAAGGGCGGGAAACGGCGGAGGCCATAACTTCTCATTTTGAAAAACGAACCGCAGTCTAATCACTCATTAAAAATGTAAAACCAACCTTCAGTATTCTCCTTCTATATAAAGGGTTCCATATCACTTTTATTTCTTCATTCAAGTATTTCTTCTCCAAACCAAAACACAGAAAAAAGAGAAAACACAACTCTTTCCTCTCAAACACCATTTTTCCTTGAAATGGCTGGAATTCTCTCCTTTAACGATCTCAAAGCTCTCATCAAGGGTGAGTTCAGACTTGATGAGGATGAACTTGTTCGTCATTTCATTAATATTGAAACCCTCTTTGCTAATCAGGAACTGAATTTCTACTTTGAGGAAGTCCTGGAGGGTGCCATCTACCCTAGTATGGTGGCAGAGTTTTGGATGAATGCGTCTTTACGCCTAGACCCTGAAGGTAGAGCCACCATTGATTCATCCATTCGACATGCTCACCTTAGCATTACCCCCACCACTATTGCCAATCTCATAAGATGCAATAACTCCGGAGCAACTTTTGATGATAATGTTTTCAGCATGACTGCTCATATCATGTTGAGAACACTCATGGACAGTGATCGCTTCAGCGCAAAAACCATCAGGATCTGGCACCAAATGCTCGTAGGCAACTTTCAACCTCGGGTGATCGATGAGAATAACATCATGGTTGAAGATCTGGAGTTTATTCTCTGTGGTCTTCGGGGAAGAAAGATTAACATACCTTTGATGATCTTCAAAGGGCTTGTCAAAGCTGTTGCTATCGGTGTGGACCGTCGAGAGAGTGTAACTTGTCTTCCATACGGGAGGCTCCTTAGTTACATTTTTCTTAAGAAAGGCGTAGTGAGAAGAATGCGTGATTCTGGAGCTAGGGACATGTTCGAAGCTGAACCTCTTCCTGTGCTATCTTTGGACGGTTTAAACGCCAGAATTAACTAGCGAGTTTAGGTTTAATCTTTTTATATGTCTATGCCTTCCTTTCTTTTTGTAATCTCAGATCCTACTTTTGGATCTTTTTGTAATGAATGTATTTCCATGCTTGCAATGAAAAGAATATTTTGGTGTTTTCCTTGATTTTTCTTTCCATAATTCTTTCTGATTCTGAAGCCATTTTGATCAATGTGGTGTATATTTTTGACGCATGCCTGACCATTTTGGCTTTTCGTAGTACTTTGAGTATCTACGTCTTTTCAATCTTTACTTCATGCATGCTAGGTTTATATCTCTTCAAATATTTCCCGTTTACTCTTAAGATCCTGCGATCTTCTGCTAACTCTTCGATTTCGTAAGCATTGTTCGAGAATACTTTTAAGATTCGAAAGGGTCCTTCCCAATGTGGGGACCATTTACCAAGTGCCTGATTCTTTCGATCTATAGGTAAAATAACTTTCCAAACTAGATCATTGTTAACAAAAGTTTTACCTTTCACCTTTTTGTTATATGCTCTGGACACTCTTTCCTTTTGCCTCTTTATCATTTCCAATGCTCGAAGCCTGTCTTCATCCAAATCTACTAACTCGTTCATCATTAATTCCCAGTATACGTTGGGAGGAATGTCTGCTTGCCTTTGTATTCTTACTGATTGCAAACATATCTCAATTGGAAGTACTGCGTCATGTCCAAACGTTAACTAAAAAGGAGTTGTATTTGTGGCTTCTTTTGGAGATGTTCGACAAGCCCAAAGTGCCTGATCTAAAGTCTTATGCCAATTCTTGGGTTTCTTCCCCACATGTTTCTTAATAAGGCCAATTATTACTTTGTTTGCTGCTTCAACCGGGCCATTTGCTTGAGCATAATAAGGTGTAGAAGTAAATAACTTGAAACCTATTTCTCTGGCAAAGTCTTGCATTTTTCGTCCAGTAAAGACTGATCCCTGATCCGTTGTTATGCTTTCTGGGATTCCAAACCTATATATAATATGTTTTTGAATAAACTCAATCACAGCCTCTTGATCCACATTTGCCAGTGGTATTGCTTCGACCCATTTTGTGAAATAGTCTATACCCACCAAAATGTATCTTTGACCTCTAGAGGACTTGGGGTGAATTTCTCCAATCAAATCTAGTGCCCATCCCCTAAAAGGCCATGGTTTTACTATCGTACTTAGTTCGTTTGCTGGGGCGTGTTGGATACCTGCATGTTCTTGGCATTCTTGGCACCCTTTTGCAAATTCTATGCAATCTTTTAACATCAAAGGCCAATACATCCCATATCGAAACAAGAGCCATTTCATTTTGTGCCCTGCTTGATGTGCACCACATGCCCCGCTATGTACGTTCGCCAGAGCCAAGTACGCTTCTGCTTCTCCCAAGCATTTTAACAGTACCCCTTCAGGAGTTTTCTTAAACAATTCATTTCCCATCAGATAATATGACAGGGCTCTATACTTGATTTTTCTGTCTGTATCCGTCGAAGGATTTTTGAGATAGTTAATAATTGGACTCCTCCAATCTGTGTCTGCCAATGAATCTATATTCAGTACCTCGAATTGTTCTTTGTTGGCATAACCCAATCGTGAGTTCTCCAGATCACTTGGCGAAAGTTTAGTAAACATTGCTCTTCCTCTTACTTCAATCAATTCTTCCAACTTTTCTTTTGATACTTTATATCCTGAAGCTAATTGTGCCAAGTCGTTTGCTTCCTGGTTATTCACTCTTGATACGTGTTTTAATTCCACATATTCAAATTTCTTGAGTAGCCTATTTGCAATAACAAAATACATGATCAAATTCTCTTTGATACACTTGTACTCTTTTGTCAATTGCTTGATGACCAATTCGGAGTCTCCTTTAATTTCGACTCTGGTTGCCCCCAATTCTAACAAAGCCTCAAGTCCAGCAATCAATGCTTCATATTCAGCTTCATTATTGGAGCATAATGGACCTTCAATTTTATACTTGAGCTTTGTTGGAATTCCATCAGGATAAATTATCAATATTCCAACACCAGTACCCTCTCTATGTGTTGAACCATCGAAATATAACTTCCAAGGTTTCAAATCCACATAATGCTGATGATTCTCAACCACCGCATGGTCAACAATGAAATCTGACACAATTTGACCTTTCATTGCCTTGAGAGGCTGAAATATTAATGAATATTCAGTAAGGGCTAAAGCCCACTTGCCAATTCGACTGTGTAGTATTGGCTTAGATAACATGTGTTTAATAACATCACAATGAGATGAAATGTAAACATCAACTGGCTTTATATAATACTTAAGTTTGATACAAGAGAAATACAAACAAAGGCAGAGCTTTTCTATATCAGTATATCTAGTCTCTGCATCATTGAGTACTCTACTTAAGTAATAAATGGCTCTTTCGATGCCGTTCTCATCTTCTTGGGCTAACATGCTGCCTATTGTTTTATCTGATGCTGAAATATACAGGCGCATGTGCTTCTTCCCATTCGGGGGAATGAGAATTGGTGGACACGTCAAGTATTTCTTTATTTGATCGAAAGCTTCTTGATGTTCTGCACGCCATTCGAACTTTCCTTGCTTAAGCCGTAATAGGGGCGAGAAAGCTTGGGTGCGTCCACTTAAGTTAGAGATAAATCTTCTTAAGAAATTTATCTTACCCAATAAAGACTGCAATTCTTTCTTCGTGGATGGAGACTTGGTTTCCATAATGGCTTTTGTCTTGTTTTGGTTGATTTCTATCCCTTTTTTGTGGACTACGAAACCCAAGAAATCACCTGCCTGCACAAAGAAAGCACATTTAAGGGGATTCATCTTCAAGCCATATTTCCTCATTCTTTCGAATGATTGGCTTAGATGATCGAGATGACTCATACCCGAGGTAGATTTTATCACAATGTCATCTATATACACTTGCATGAATGTTTCTATAAAGTCATGAAATATAGAATTCATTGCTCTTTGATAAGTTGCCCCAGCGTTTTTCAAACCAAAAGGCATCACAACCCATTCGTAAGTGCCTATTGCTCCTGGGCAACGAAATGCTGTCTTGGATACATCATCTTCTGCTATAAAAATTTGATTGTATCCTGAATATCCATCCAACATGCTCAAGTACTCAAAACCTGCGGCTGAGTCTACTAGCATTTCTGCTACAGGCATAGGATACTCATCTTTAGGAGTAGCTGCATTAAGGTCACGAAAGTCTATGCATACTCTTAATGAGCCATTCTTTTTAATTACGGGTACTATATTAGCAATCCACTCGACATACCTTGTAGTTCGGATAAATTTGCAACGCAAGAGTCTTTCGACCTCTGTCCTAATCTTCGAGTGAATCTCCGGCGCGAATCTTCTGGGAGTTTGCTTTATTGGCTTCTTCCCTTCTTTTATTGGCAACTTCAATTCGACTAAATCTCTTTCGAGACCAGGCATCTCATCATAATCCCAAGCAAAACAATCTCTGTTGTCTTTCAACATTTTGATGATCGTTGCTTTCAACTCTGGCTCTAGTTTCGCGCTGATATATGTTATTCTCTTTTGATCATTGTCTCCAAGATTTACTTCTTCAAGAGGATCTTGGGCCAACATCTTTATGTTCGACGCCATTGGGTCTTTTTCGAATCCTAGAGGTTCCTCGTCGTATATTGCATCTAACCTCTGACTTGGTTCTTCTCTTATGATCTCTTCAACTGGAGCCGTGTCTTCAGGGAGTTCGAAACTCGTACGTATCTCCAATTCTGATATTCCTCCTTTGGTCGGAACTGTATCTATCTTTGTACTTGATAGTTCGGCTTCGAGAACCGTCTTTCTTTTATTCTCGGCCACATAGGCCGAAATCTTTTCGAAGAACACAGACTCAGACATTATTAACGTCATCATCCCAGCCTGTTGGCCGTACTGTTTGATAATTCTCCAATGGTGCTGTATCTGGTGGACCATCCATGATCTCTCTGTCCCATTGGAATCCATTTGGATGCAAAGTCAAATAGTACAATGCATTTTTGTTTGGGGTATACATCTCTTCAGCAGCATGACAAGGGCCTATGTTTGCCAAGTTCCTATCGAAGTTGGTTTTATTTACCTGGTTGACTTCAGCCATGTAGTAACTCTGATCACCTTCGATATTCTCCACTATACCATCTTCTCTCCAAATTGTCACCCTCTGATGCACCATCTTCTCTCCAAATTGTCACCCTCTGATGCACCATTATTCAGCACATAGTAACACACAGGTCTGTGTTTTGTCATTTCTTCGATATCAGCCTCTTCGCAGTCTTCTACTTCAACTTCCTGGTTAAACTCGTGAGGGAGTACAGATACTACATTACAATTAAGATTTATGGATGACACTCCATCGGAATCAAAATCATTTGTCATTCTATCCTCTTCTTTCCAAGAGTTTGAACGTATCTTCTCTTCTTCATCCAAGAGTTTCTCAGCTTCGAACAACCTGCGTTCCACCGGAGGTTTGTTTGACTTTGCCCCCTGGTATGAGACTTGGTTGCTACTAGATTCTCCGGCTTCTCTTGGCCTGTATTCCTTCTGAGATTTTTTCATCCTCTGATGCCTTCTCCACTGGGACCGAGACATAGGATTTTTTCCTTTATAATTCTCCAATCGATTCGCCTCTCGACTTGGTCTTTGAAATTGTTTCCTATATGCCATTGCGGTTCTTCCACCTTGGTCCCAACTTCGCCATTTGTTGGTTCTTGCATCAGCTTGTATCCATCTATCCCTGGGTGCATTTGCAGGGACCTTGAAAGTCACTCTTCGAGCTCTAGGGTGTGGGCTATCAGGCCTCTTTGTTGGAGTCCATATGTCGAAACCATAAAGATTAGGACGTAACCCCTGAGTTTCTCTACTCATATGGCAGTACATGCGTTCGAATGATCGTGCGAGCCTTTCATCATAGACTGCCCCACATCTGGGACACAGAGCAACTTCAGTGTTTCCTTTGTGGCATCTGACCAAAAATCCTACCAAGCTCTCATCCATCTTTGGATATAGTTGTAGCAGGGGATTTGGTTCTCTTCCTGGATGTTCCCATCTTTCGCGTCGAGCCCTCTCGAAGTTGGCTTCGACTCTTCGATTCAGCATGATCGAACACCTTGGACACATCCATTGTTTACCACCATTTCTCTCGTGACAATTCCAGAGATATTCTTTGAGGCTTTCAGTTTTTGGTGGAGCTTCGATGCCCCCATTTTGCCTCGTTAACCAGGTCTCTAATTCGCCAAACTCAGATACTGGGCGTCTGGCACTGACCATGTTAACTGCTACTGGAGGAACTTCAGAGATTTGTATTTTCTGGAGTTTCATCCTGAGGTCTTCAGTGGCCTCGCTGCTTTCTTCCTTCGAGGCTTCAGTTATCTCTGCCTTGGAATATTCTTCAACATCAGTATTGAAGATTATGTCACCAATTAGGCTTTCAGTAGCCTGCTTTCCATTGAACATTGATTTAGTTTCTGCAACTTCAGACGCCTCCACCATGTTGATATCTTCTACCTCACAGAAGCTAGCGTCAGCAATGTTCAGAGGATTGGAATCTACCCTCATTTGACTCTTGGTTTTGTCAGCAAACTTCAACCTTCCATCATTGAGAGCATTTTGAATTAAATCCCTGAAAAGAAAACATTGAGAAGTTTTATGGCCTAGAAAACCATGATATTTACAAAAACCTCTTTTCTTCCGTTGTTCCAACGGAGGAATTTTGGAATTTGGAGGTAGTATCATTTGGCCATCTTTTACCAATAAATCAAATATTTCATCACATTTGGTAATGTCAAATGTATAAGTTTTCTTAGGGAACCTATCATTCTTATCATTTTCTACTGGGTTTTTTCCATTTGCTGGATTTAACAATTTGCAAGCATAAGGTGGCGCTTCTTTTAATTCAGCCAAGTCTATTTCGACTTCTTCATGGCTATATGAGTCATTGAAAGACTCATCATCAACATTCTCGGTTTCAACGTACGCCACTCTTTCTTTCTTATAGCTTTTATTTGCCCTAGCTTTTTCTGCCTTTAGGCGTTCGACCTGTCGAACCCTATCTGCTAATTGGGCCATGTCCCTGAGGTATTGGGTATCTAGTTTCTTTCTTATCGAATAATCCAGACCACCCGCAGCCATTTCGACGAGTTCATGTTCTGGAACCGTTGTAAAACATCTTGATTTCAACAGGCGGAACCTATTTAAGTAGTCATCAATTGTTTCTGCGAATTTTCTCTTAACACTGGCCAGTTCTTTCAGACTTATCTTAGTTTGACCCATGTAGAATTGCTCGTGGAACAACCTTTCTAAGTATGCCCATGCATCTATCGAATTTGGTGGCAAAGTAGTGAACCAAATAAAAGCATTTTTTGTCAGCGAACTAGGGAAATATTTAATCCTTAGATCCTCGTTTCCCGCTAAATCTCCTGCTTCTGTCAAATATCTAGCAATATGTTCCACGGTTGACTCATTAGTTTCGCCAGAAAATTTTGTGAATTTGGGAACCTTAGTTCCCCTAGGCAATTCTGTCTGCATGATATAGTCTGATATAGGGGATGTATAATTTGGACGTCTGAGTCCAGTACTAAGGCCATTATTGGCCATAACCCTTTCTATCATGGCAGTTAAATTATTTTCTGTGGCCAGATTTTCTCTTCTAACTCTTTGGACAATCTCATCTGGATGATCGTCCCTACCCAAAATCCTCAATCTGGGTCGTTCTTCCTCCATTTCTTGTCGAAAGGGGACGGTCCTTTGACTTGAATCCTCCAAGTTAATTACTGGAGTCTTTTCGAACGACTCCGTCCTTCGTGAGGGGCCTATATCCCTAGGAGCCGTCCTAGGTGGGGGAACCATATCTTGCACACGCTCCAAAATAGGCCTCTCTTCTTGATTCACAGGCTGTTTATCTTTCCTTTTAGGTGGTGGTACTCCCATGAATTCTGCCATTCGATTCATTTGAGATGATATCTTTTGGAAAATTTCTACGTTTTCTCTATTTGTCGTAGTAACACTTGCCATTAGTGGGTTCAAGACTGAAGTTAGTTCTCTGGCCAAAACCCCTACCATATCATGGTTGCTTGCATCCATTTCTTGTCGAAATGCGGCTTGGTTATTCGTGGTAAAATTGGGTATTTGGGTAGAAAAATTAGTGTTGCGTCCACTTCGACCCACTGAACTAACATTTGGTGAAAATGTCGTATTATTAGTTGAGGCGTTTATAGGTCTTGCCCCTCGTACGTCTGGTCCAAATGGGTATGGCATTCCATATGGACTATTTGGTCTCCATCCGAAGCCAGAATTTGTGCCTTGACCAAACGTATTGTTTGCAGCGTTTGTCAAGGGATATAGTACATCATCTGCACTTGTGGACGAGGGTGCGGTTGTCGATGCCGAAACTGGAACAGTTCCTGAATGCCCTGTAGTATTTTCAGGCGTAGTCTGGGAATTGTCTGCAGGTCTCGATCCATTTGGACCCGTCGTATTCTGTGTTCCCTGACTGGAAGTCGAATGTGCCGCTCCTGATCCTGAAACTTGTGGGGGATCCTGATCACCCCCTGCACTGGCTGTGACAGCCATTTTCCTGTTGTACCTTCGTTTGGGAATCGGTTGTGCACTGTTCTTTAGTTTACCGTTCCTAAGGTTTATACAAGGTCTTGATATTGTCTAGACAAAAACAAAACAATTGATTAAAACAATTCGCGTGACACTGTCCCACTGGGCGTGCCAATTTGTTTACGGTGATTTCCGATAAACAACCGCTAGTCTTCCAAACTATAATAAATATGATTTGGTTACTTGCAGGATCGACTAGATTGATCCTAGGACACATAGTCAAGAAGATTGTTATCAATGTTCATTTGAATCATATTCGTAATTTGTCCTCTTCGATGAGTATTGTTCGATTCAAGAATCTTGGTAATTGCTTCGTTATATGTAATTATAACTTCAACAAAAAAGATAAATAACATAACATACAAAACTTAAAGATTGTCAAAACATAAAGAATCTTAAACTGCAGAAACGTTAAAGACTTTGAAAGTAAATGATCATGAAAGTAAATTCGAAAGTAAGTGATTTAAAATAAAGATACAGGAATGTAAATGACAAGAAATAAATGGAATGCAGTAATTCAGAAATATATTCGAAAATGAAATACAATACACATGTATTAAAATGGTGGTGTCATACGTACATTTTCTCAGCGAACTCTTTCTCGTAACACTTGATACTTGAGTAAATATGTGAGTGATTTGTACAAAATGAACACACGGAATCCTAACATTAAGACCCCTATTTATACTAGTTTCGACCTTAACGGTCCTACACTAATCTGCTGCCACGTTTCTCATCAGAACTTCCAGCGAAGCCATCTGTATTTGGACAGTTATGAAACCGTCTTCGAATTTCAAATCTTCCCGCCTGAGTCCGTCTTCGACGCGTGGCAGTGTAAAAAACACTATGAAAACACGCTAAGTAGTAACACTTAAATACATACTTTATAAATTTTGTCTAAGTCCCGAAGACATATGTTTTCATCAGTCTTTCAGTGTTCACTATCTTCATCGAACTTAGAAGTCTTTATCTTCGAAGCATGACCATCAGTAGTCATTTTCTTACTTTTTAAGGGATGGTCATCAGTAACCATCTTTTCTTCGATTCTCAACTTCTTCGAAGGAAAATATTTATGAAATGAAATCTTCAGCTAACAGAAGGCTACGCGTAACGGGGCCTTTCGATGCTTTCGAGGCCGAGAGTTGCCCCTCGCTGAGCCTGGAGGACTTGGATCTTAGGGTTAATTAAAGAGACATTGAAGACTTTGTAGGTTTCTTATTTTGTTATCTTTCAGGGTTATTTTGTTAATTTTGATGAATTTTAGGTGTTATGCATCACTTTTTGTATTTCTCTGTAGTATGTAGCCTATTTTGGCAAAATCAATATTTTGGAATAAAATATGTATTCGCTATCTTAGCTTGCAATGTTGATTTCTGATATCTACGTTGTTGCAATCTTCACCTCATGCATAAATGGCTTATATCTCTTTAAATATTTCCCATTTACTTTTAGGATCCTTCGATCCTCTGCTAGTAGAACTGCTACTTCTTTCAGCAGCTACTATCTTCGACCGTCCTCATTATATATTTTTTGGTTGGCTGAATTTTCTGTTCAATTTTCATTAATTGAGTAATGATTATGGTTGGTTGAGTTTTCTGTGTAGTTTCAAACAACCCCCTGCCGACAACTGTTTCTCCAACTCCGACCGATTCGTACTCCTCATCTCGCGGCCTTCCTAAAGTCTTTTGATTTAATTTTTGATTTGTTTGGTGTTGATAATGCTCACGGGTTTGTGCGATATGTTGGAACTGGTGAACACCTTCCCTTAAGAGATGTCTCTGTTGGAAAGCATGTAAAATACATTCTCAGGTAATAAAATACTTATGACACATAAAGATACATAGTCTTTCATTATTATAGAATTGAACTGTGTATTGTTGAAGAAAGTTAAATGATGCGACCTGCTATTAACGTTTTCTATGTGAAATTAATTCATTGTAGAAAAGAGTGTATTTGATTTTAGAGTTTGCACCTAAAGGTGAACTTTACAAGGCATTATAGAAATGCAAATATTTCAGTGAAAGACGTGTAGCTACTGTAAGTACTAATTTCCCCTCAACGCATATGATGTGATTATCTTTCTTGGTAATTTGAACTAACATGTAAAATAGGACCTGCATTTGATTGGTTATGTGGCTATATTCTTAAAATTGACCAGTTTATGTTGTAATTTTGTGGTTGAGGTTTTTTAAGAATTGTAGTAAAATGAAAAGTGAAAAATTATAAACCTATTCTGTAAATGTTTGCTTTCGTGCCTCGTGATTAAGCACTAAAATATTCTCCACCTGCCTCATCATTGTAGCTCTATACGATATTAAAATAGTGGTTTTGTTTCCAATTATTAGTGTGTCTAGAACTTCTTGTATCACTCGGCTTGACTCGGATTCAATTGATGAACTTGCTTCATCCAACAATAAGATAGGTGCATTTTTCAATACTACTCTTGCAATTTCAATTCTCTGTTTTTGTCTTGGGGGTTAAGTCAACACCTCTCATCCCAACATGAGTGTTGTAACCGTGAGGCAAACTGCTAATAAAATGATGAACATTTTCTATTCTTGTTGCTTCTTTCATCTCATCTTCACTGCATTGTATCTTGCTTTTCTTTGATTCAGGGATTGCTAGAGGCTGTGGATGGCAGCACATAGGAGTTTATGTTAATCTAGGGGCCATCTACCTCTGTGGGATTCCTGTTGCTACTGAATTAGTGTAATACGGTGAACTGGCTTTATCAAAATGTCGCGGTAAGCAAGAGTCGCCATCGACTTTTATTTTATCCAAATTAAGGAAAGGCTAAAAGAACAGGAAAAACCTTTTTAAAGAAATATGAGTATGGGGGTAATTTATACAAAGGGGAGGTGTAAGGCACCCTTTGCATCCATGGTTTATCATGGGCTCTTAATTGCTTTGCTCTTTAGTTTTAAAGCCAAAAGTTTTAGAAATGTAGAAGAAGAGAAATAAGTGTCGCGGGTCAAAAAATGATCGCCACGAAATTGTATCGAACAGAGTCACCACCAAATTTTATTTATTCCAATGGGAATGGGAAAATATTGATAAAACCCACAAATGAAATGAAATGGACAAAGATGGTCATCGCAACCAAATTTGGGTTCGGGAGTCGGTTAGGCAAGGGGAAGGTATTAGCACCCCTTACCTCCATCGTACTCGATGGGACCCATTTAGTTATTCTTGTGATCTATTGTTAGCTTATTATCTACTTGCGTCATTTATTAGGTTGGAAAAAAGAAAGGGACAAAAAAAGGTTTTTTATTATTGTGCTCGCCAAGACGTTTGTATCTTGTGCCTACGTATTCCCTAGTGCAATGGGAAAGTCAGAGCAATCGTAGTTCGGGGTAAAACTACGAATTTTTGTTGTTTGATTTTAATGAACGACGTGTGAATCGCTCTTTTATGAAAAAAAAGTGTTGCGAACTAAGTTAAAAGGTTTCTTTATGGAATAAAAAAAAGGTGAGACAAATTGAATTTTAAGGGTCTTTAATGGAATCAAAGCATTCAAACAAAAGCTTAACGGCCATCGTCTAAATGCTTTAGAGCAACTTGTACAAGTACGTACAACCCCTTCTTGATTCATCCATTATAAACCGAAATCGATTTGATAAAAAAAAAAACGTTTTGTAGAGAAAGGTGAGACAAATTGAATTTTGTAGAGAAAGGTGAGACAAATTGAATTTTAAGGGTCTTTAATGGAATCAAAGCATTCAAACAAAAGCTTAACGGCCATCGTCTAAATGTTTTAGAGCAACTTGTACAAGTACGTACAAACCCCTCTTGATTCATCCATCATAGACTAAACTCGATTCGATTATTAAAAGCATTTTTGATTATGAGAAAGAAACTTGGTGTTGACCAAGGTTTATAAAAAATATGTGAAGTAAGAAATAAGATTAATCGAAAAGACTTAGCATTGGACTAAGGTTTATTTGAATGAAAAAAAGTTTTTTTTTTCGAAATTTTGAATGATTCTAAACATACGACAAGATGATATAAGAGAAACTTAAACATACAAGCAAAAATCATATTCTAAAAAAACTTTAATTTATTCTTGAATTAAAAGGAAAGATCATTTTTTTAAAATCTATTAAAAAAAAGTAACAAAAACTAAACTAAAAATTAAGTTAAGAATTAAGAAAAGTTGACAGGCTAAAGGGTGTAAGCCCAATTAAATGAAACAAAAGTGCTGGGGATGTGTTAAGAAAATCGATGGTGATACAATTAAAAACGCCTGGGCTTTAAGGTCTGAGCCCACAAGCTAGAAGCTGGTCTCAATACCAACAGCTACTGGGTCGGACTAGGGATCCGAAATCCCACTAATTCAGATGCTGGGTCCAAAAAACCCTAGCCTCAAACGATCCCCAAATTTCCCTCTTTCGGTCCTCTCTTTCTCTCTCGCATTTTCTCTCATTCTGTGGACGAACAACGACAAACACACAACAAAACTCGATCTCCTATCTCTCTCGATTCGGACAACAACAAGATCTTATGAATTCTCTTAACCAATCTCTCCTCTCTCGATTCATGCTCGCCATATCTCCTCTGTGCTAAACGAAGACAAACCCAGAAATCTCACTCAACCTCTCGATTTCACTTCGTTTTCTCAGTCTCTCTACTCTCTCGCTAACACAAGCAAAACACATAACCCAGGAATCAGACACACAATGAACCCCAACCCCCAAATTGAACCTTTATACAGCAATGTTCATCAGAGGAATACAAGGTACAAGCATTGATTATAACAGAAACAAAAAAACAAAAATGCAAAGGGAAAAAGGAGAGAGAAAAAAAATACACTGTAAACCATGGAATTTCAGGTATGTTTCTTGAACTTCACTTTGGTTCTTCTCGTTTGCTCTCGAATTCTTCGTCTTCTTCTCCGGTTCACATGTTTCTGTACGCGTGTGGTATGAGCGTGTGGTATGAGCGAGGTCTAAGGTTGCTGTGAGTTAGTTTGTGTCTGTGTATCGGTTTTTCTATTGGTTTGAGTGTGAACGAAGGTGAGGGTGGCTCGGTGAATGAAGGTGTTATGTTGCGGTTTGGCTATGAAGATGATGATAAAATAGTTATGAATCGGGTGAGATTTTTCTAGTTCTTTAATCTCTTCCTCTCTCAATATTCTGAAGGGTTTTGTGTTGATGGAAAATGATGATGAAAATGTTTAGGGTTTCAATGAATTTGTGTTATATGAACTTAGTATTGTGTTCCACTCTTTTACCATTTCTGAAAATCGTTTTTTTGGTATGATGAACAAGTTTATGGTTTGTGAATGTTTGGTTTCTGCTGCGGCTAGGGTTTGCCGATGAGCCTCCTTTTCTTCAATGAAACAGTGTCATATATAGTCTCTAGGTTTGGGAACAATTCTAGGGTTGGATGGATTCAAACTTGGTTTGGAATTATAAAGGGAAATGCTGCAGGCTGCTTTTGTGTAACAGTTTGTATTTTACCATTTTCTTGCAATTTCTGATACTGGCAGCAACATAGTGATAGCAGGGTGGCTGTTTTGTCTTGTTTTGAGGACAGAATGGTTTTGGACAGGCCATAAAATTGGGCCTTGTGAATTTGTTTGGACGACAGAAATCTTGGCAGCTTTGTCTATTTTCTTAAACTCCTTTGCTAATTTCTTTTGTGAACCAAAACCTAGTTTTGTGATTTGCAATAGGATTGCTTTTAGGGCCCATGATTAATTATGACATTGTATGAGGCCTTTTGTTGATTGAAAACAACTCCCTTGACAAAATTCTGATTCCTTCATCAAACCCTAATGATGAACTTGTGTATCCTCTTGAAAAATTCTTGTTCATATTTATATTTTTGTGGATTCTAACCATTTCTTTCTCTTGTTTCATGTGCAATGACATCCGTGGTAAAGCAATAAGAAGTGTGAATGAAGATTGAAGATTGAAAACTTCAAAAGAAGAAGATTGGAAACAAAAATAGGACTTAGCTTTGTGTAACTTTCATGTTTAGCCC